>NC_062524.1:8185974-8358474 GCF_022655615.1 Tachysurus fulvidraco | reverse complement strand
CTGTTGTGTTGTGCGCTGAAATATCCTGCATATAATGATGCCATTAATCTTAATAAAAGCCTCTGGACCACCAGCCACAAAACAGCCCTAAAGCATCGCTGATCCACCACCAGATTTTACACTGGGTACCAGGTGCTTTTCCTTTGTGTCCATCAAACATACTGAAGGGGATTATGGCCAAAAAGGTTTGATTTTGCTCACATCTGAGCACAACACATGGAAATAGTTCTAGTGCCAATATTGCTATTTGGGAGCAACATGCAGCTTAAAAAAAAATCTTGTCTTCATGGGGGTGGTGTCAAATTGCTGACTTGGCAACCCCAAGAACCCCTGGAACAAAGCCTATGGATATTTGCTTTTGGGAAATGCGCTTTCAATTACTCAACATATTGTGCTTTCGTAACCCACAGTTTGTTGCAGTTTGTACCACAGCACTGTTGAATGCTTGATTCTGATTGGTCAGCAGCCGTTGATCTCTATAGCTAAGACAGATGTTTTAGCTACAAGCTACAAGCACTTCTTCAGTCGTGAGTGTGTCGTTTTCATTGCTTTTTTTTTTTTTTTTTTACATTTTTACATTTTCTTTTCAAAAATTCAGATTAGTAAGTAAACAAACAAAGGCTTTATTAAAAGTATTTCATTTCCTCTTGCACTAGTAGTAATTTAATTGAATATATATATATATATATATATATATATATATAGTTAGAAATGTGTCCCTTAGTTGTCCCATTCAGTAATATACTTATTTTTAATCGTGGAAGGACTCGAGGTGACAGCAATCTCAGAAGAAAAAAGGAAAGCTCTGCTCTCATTTAACCACACACATGTTCTCACACACACACACACACACACACACACACACACACACACACACACACACACACACACACACTGGAAAGCTGCATGAGCAGGGCATAGAGCAGCCCATTAAAAGCAAAAGCAGAGAGCAGCTCAAGATGAAGAGTGTGGAAGTGACTATCTCCACTCTCCACATAACTAGAATACATTTCGTCTGAAGTAGCTTCAAATCCCTGTTTGTTGTGTGATTTTGTGTTACTTTGTGATACGTTTGTGTTCTGTGATACACCGCAATGACTTCCTTACTCAGTGGAAATCAAAGACAGACATTTTACTATTGTAGAAAAATATTATCACATTAACACCATACTTGTGTATGTCTGGATGAGAGCAAGGCGATTAGCAGAGGTGGTAAAAGTAGCCGGATTCTGTACCTTTTAAATACAAGTGCTTTTACTCACCCAAGTAAATACTCTACAGCTATACAGCATTTTTTCCATACAAATTAAAGTAGAAATGTAAGAGCTCTTAAAAGTAATCTACCACTAGTCTCCTTTTAAATACTATTGGTAAATTATCACTCTTTTGATAAATGATCATACAAACCAGCTACGAAACATTCGAGAATTTTTTTAATTACCAATAAACTAATGACAGATTTCTCTCAAACATTAGCTAGCATGATAATAACTCATACAAAGCAGGTGAGAGCTCAAGTCACAATACAAGCTGTCTTGGTAAAATAAAAGTGTACATAGAAGCAGATAGATCACAGCAATAAAATATTGTAAGTCAAGATTATTAAATGAAAAAAAAAAACAATACAGTATACAGTATATGGAAGGAGGTTGAGAGAGAGTACTTTAGTTTGTTTATTTCATCTAATACTTTTATATAAATAGATTTATATATATATTTTTTTATATATGTAATTTTTATATTAAAGTACAGTGACAATTTCTTTACCCTCCACAATATATATATATACACAGTATATATATGAACACAAATGGTCAAGGGGAAATGAACAGTGTTCAGAAAGAGTGTGGTGAAAAGAATAGAAACATGCAGCAGGTCTTACAAATTTTAATGGAAGTACACGTGAGCCTTTGACCTTCGCTGCTTGCTGTTGTGGATGAGAATTGCCAGTGACTAATTGAGACAAAATGGGGGGAAACAGAGAGAAAAAAAAGAACCCTTGATGATGTGCCATCACACATTATGCCTTCTATCTCTCTAAATAGGGCTAACAATTTTACTTACAACTGAGTTAACAGCTTATTAGATATTCAGCTAATTAATGCAATCTAGCAATTGACTTTGCCTGTCAGGTAGATAGCTAAATTTAACACACATCTGACTGTTAATGAGAATATATGAGACAGATTGTTACTTTACACGTATGAAATTGAAAGCATTTCTCAGCTAGGTTGAGTATTTTATCCATGATAGCGCAGTACATTATATTACTAATTAACCTGTACTGAATAATCTGCAGATTTCAATTTAGCATTTTGAAACTTAAAGACAGAGATGCAAGATATTTTCTGAGACACCTTTTAAAACCAGCAGTCAGTAACCCAGCACGGTTACAAGCAAACAAATAATCTGTTAATAATCTTATTGAAATCTCAATCAGATTGAAAAGCATTCATGTAAATTCATGCCTCAGTCAATCTGACTGAGTTTGTTTTGAATGAAATTTCAAATGGATGAATAGGGATTGTTTAAATCTAAAATAATCCCCTGCAATAGGAAACAAAATAGATACAGTATGTAAACACAAGAATCGGAATATTTTCTCAATCCAGTTCAAAAATACTTGCAGTGCACTGGTGTAAACATGAGGTCAGATGCTCTGCACTTGAGTAGAAGTCTTGTTTGAAATTTTGTAATGAACATTTTAACAAATATTTAAATAAGACTGCCATGTTTAGGTTGCATATAAACAGTGCTTTTGGAATTTGCACTCGGGCAAGTCGTGGCCTAATGGTTAGAGAGTCTGACTCGTAATCCTAAGGTTGTGGGTTCGAGTCTTGGGCTGGCCACGACTGAGGTGCCCTTGAGCAAGGCACTGAACCCCCCAACTGCTCCCCGGTTGCCGCAGCATAAATGGCTGCCCACTGCTCCGGGGGGTGTGTGTGTTCACTGCTGTGTGTGTGCACTTTGGATGGGTCAACATAGCCATATGTCACGTCACTATTTAGATTGAATTCATTTCATTCATTTGATGTAATTGGACGCATGTAAACATACCTATTGAGGTCCTTCTTGGCTGATCCTTTGAAATGAACAGTTATACAGATATTGTGTACCATACTTATCATTAATTTTTCTTAAGCCTAGTTTACATGGTGACCAGGTGTATGTGTACGTTCCGATTTAACTTGTTCTTGATGATGCTTGCTAGCTACATTAGCTTGCAGAGAAAGTTGGGTTGTAGTGGAGAAAACCAGGTTGTGTTTCATTTCAAGCAAAGAACTTGAAAGTACTGTTATACCATTATAAAGTATTTTCTTGTTTTCGTTGTGTTTACATTTTATTGTCAATCTACTGAGAAGGAGCTGTTATTTTATATTATGTAGCATTGTCTGTAAATGAGCGCTAAGCATTTTCTAAAGTCTTCCGTGTTGCTGAAAACAAACACGCTTAGTTTATGACAACTAGCTAAGTTTTTTATTAGGTTACTTGTATTGTAGGTTACTTATATAAGTAACCTGTAGTTCCTCCTTTTGGTATTTTCATAGACCATAGTTTGCCAACTGCTTTGCTTTTATTTCCATCTTTACAGTAATTGTGAAATACATCTGGGTGTCATTTTGATGACTATACTTCACTGTTCATTAGTGTGAAAGCTTGTCACATAGTGGCATGTGTTATTGGTTGTAGATATCGGGGTATTGGAGCACAGTCAGACTGGGATGCTGTGGAATAATTGTACAAGCCAGCATTACAGTTTACAGTTTAATTAATGTCATCGATTCAGCTATTGGATTCTGACTTTCTTCAAGAAATGTCAAACACTAAATGATATGGTACTGTATGTTAGCTAAAATGACCTTTAGTAGGTTATCAAAGCAATATTGGACCACTAGCATAACCTACTGTAGTAAAAAATGTACTTGTGAATATTGTAATACAGCAATTCCTGCTGTGTCTTGTAAAGCTGCATAAAATATGTTGAGAGTTATAACTACACTGTCTTAGGGGAATATACAGTTTGGGACTTCTGACACACGAGATGTTCTCATATTGAAATTAAGAAATATTAAGAATTTATGTTGAATTTATTTCTACAGGAAGAACGAGTGGCTATATGTCCAGTGTAGTCTCTGAGCTGTAAACTGACACAATCTATACAACAAATGAGTTTCTTTGTTTATGTGCCTTAATTGTTTAAAGTCAAAATGATTAAATCTCAAATTTAAGTTCTCTCAAGTTTGGAAAGAGCATACTGTAGCTTCAGGCAGAGTTTTAGCATGACTAGGCAAGATTTTCTGCAAAATGACAAATAGTAAATAACTAAAGGGCAAGCCTAATCTACTACGACAAAGACTAAAGAAAGGACAGTCTGTGTGTGTCCCTAAGGGTGTGTGTGACTGTGTGTGTGTGTGTGTGGGACAGGGTTGGTGGAGGTGCCCTGAGCACCACTTTAAGAATGATGAGAATGACGTTTTGCATGTTTGCACATCGCTTTTTTTTTTTTAGCTCAAGAGTCTTCCATACATTACACAATGTGTTCAAGCTCACTTAAAACATTAATAGAAAGCTATTCACTTCACAGACTTAATCTTACTCTCCACTGAGTTGGCACAGAGTAAATGGCTGTGAATGTGAGATGGTTTAGAACACGATAGGGGAAAAAGTCCCAATGAAATTGTTGGCTTAATGTGTGATCTGAGGAACGATCAGCCTGTCCCCAGAGGTATTTGTGGCTTCCTGAGGTATGATCTGTCTCGGGGTATTTTGCTGTTCTCTAAGTGTTTCTGATCCGTCTTGATCCTCTGGCTGATTTCGTAGCCGAAATTCTCTTCACCTTACAAACCTTTGGTGATCGGCTGTCGTAAGTTTTTGGGACGTCAACTACTGTACATTCGAAAAATAAAATTGCCAAAGTTACAGTAGTGAAAGTTTTTGCAGCGTTAGTGGAGTCTTGTGGCTCGGACAGGTTTAAATGAAGTCTGTGGGCCATCCGCTGATTGGCACCTTTTCCAAACCGCCCCATCAGGTGACAGTCGGCTGAGAAATAGTCTGAGTCTCTGACCTGATTGTATTTTAGGTTTCACCAGGATGATGTTACATTTCTTCATCCATGTACTTTATACATGTTTTCTGTCTGAACATCTAGTAACTTTGAGTAAAGAAGCTGAAACAAAGGAAAACCGCTCAACTTTGATTGTATACTCTGTATATCATGTTGCTTTTCCCTAAATACACTACACACCGATGTGCCTGATACTCCGATATTGCCATTTCTACCATGTCAGGGTTACAACTATGGTGAGAATGTTCCAGTGCTCAAATAACATCTGATGCTCTTTCTTTCAAGTGGTTATTATATATTATTATATCTTAATTTCTCCTTATGTTTAACTTCTGGTTTACGTTTATGTTCTGTAAAGCTGCTTTGAGACGAAGCCCATTGTAAAAAGCGCTGTACAAATAAACTTGAATTGAAGTGATTGATGAGGTTTAAGGTGGGCTGACATAGTAATTAAATAGAAAGTAATTGTCTACATATAAAAGCACATGCATGGTAGATAGACCCAATAAGATAAAATGACAAATATGTTTCTCAAGTGCAATTGTAAAGCACTACCTTTTTTCAGGATCTTTGTTATTTAAGTATCAGGATAAAGTGGCCATGATGTGTTTCCTTCACAGAGAACATGTAAAGTGTGACACAGGGCAAGAGAGCAGGACATTACACAGGGAGCAGTGACACATTACCGCCATCACTTACCTGCTCTCCTTATCTGGATGCTATTGGCTACTGACTGGTGTGTGTGTGTGTGTGTGTGTGTGTGTGTGTGTGTGTGTGTGTGTGTGTGTGTGTCTGTGTGTGTGTCTGTGTGTGTGTGTGTGTGTGTGTGTGTGTCTGTGTGTGTGGAACAGAAGAATAGGTCTTGTCCATGGCAAGGCAGAGATTGGCACCACAGTGTCAGGGTCATTTAGATGGGGCACAGTGTGTCCCAGTGTGTGTGTTTGACAGACTAACGAAGAGATCTAAACACATACACACTCACACACACACACACTTCTGTTCATGCACAGGTGTTGTCACCTTCCTGTTTTTTGTGTCTTGTTGCTGTAAATTTCAAAGGCTGCCTGTAATCTTGCATGCCCTTTGAGTGTGTGTGTGTGTGTGTGTGTGTGTGTGTGTGTGTGTGTGTGTGTGTGTGTGTGTGTGTGTGTGTGTGTGTGTGTGTGTGTGTGTGTGTGGTGTCTCTGCATGCTTGGATGTGCTTATGTGTGTGCGTATGCTTGTGTGAAAGTCACCTCATCAGAGCATTTTTTTTATCCTCTTAGTCGATCATTTACTGCACTAATAGACATTTATTAGCCAAAAAGATTTTTTATTGTGGATGACTGAGAAATGCAGGTATCTGCATAAAAGGAATAACTGATCCATATACAATGAAGGCAATAAAGAATTCATTTTATTTTGAGTAGATCATCGATGGCAGCAGTCTTTCTTTCAGGTGACGGTCACTGTGGTTATAGGTGTTGCAGAATCCTGCCCTGTCCCAAAAGGTACCCTAATCTCAGTGGTGATGTAAACCAAGATCTTCCGTGCAAGACATTGAAGTAATTTGAATAAAATAAATAATAAAAAAAACAAACTAAAAACATTTTGCACTCCATTTACTGTGTATAGTAAAATACACAGTCTAATTTCTGAGCACTGACCATATAAACATAGACTTAGCGTGAGAAACCTGAACTAATATGTTTCCACATGAACGAGAGGAATATTTAAATACATATAATTATAATTGTCTGCCATCATATACATTAGTAATTGATAACAGAAGCAGATTCTATATTTTGCATTCAATTCAATTCAAGTTTATTTGTATGCGCTTTTTACAATGGACATTGTCTCAAAGCAGCTTTACACAACATAAACATATAGCAAAAGGTAAACATAAGGAATAATAAAAGAAATAAGGAATAATAAAAGAAAAAGAATTGACAGAATAAAAAATAAATAAATAAGTAGAATAATATTTTCTACTGTCTATCTGAAACAATTTAGTAGGTAAAGAAGGTTACGTAGGAGTGAAAAAGAACATTGACCAAACAAAAACAATTAATAGTTTCATAATTTCTTAGTTCATGTCCCAAAACAGCAAACTGTACACAGAATATAAATGTGTAAGACTTATTTTTACTTCATTCTGAATTCTGCTAAATTCCAGTTTATGTCTGCTTTTGGGAGAGAAAAATAAAAGAACATTGTGAAGGAAGCTATAGATACTGTATAACTCATACCGATGAACACCACATTGCTGTTTTTCCACAAAATTTCAACACCTCATCACACTGCTGCTATTACATACTGTAAGTATGCATATGTGTATTTGATTCCTCTCTGTTTATAATATACACTATGTACACCAGTCAGCGCAATTTTGTGTTCTGTAGTGTTTCGTATTATAATACACTCATAATCACACCCTCCAGTGTCACCCAAATGAGGATGAGGTTCACTTTTGAGGCTGGTTCCTCTCAAGGTTTCTTCCTCTTCCATCGTTTTTCCTCACCACAGTCGCCTCAGTCACCTGTTGTGTTCAGTGGGGATAAATACAGTACAAACACATTTAAATATAAGTTTAATATTAATCTTGATTTTTTTTTATATTATATTAATTTTTGCATACTATTAAACATTTTCTTATGTTCCGTAAAGCTGTTTTGAGAAATTGTCCATTGTTAAAAGCACTATGCAAATAACATGGAATTGAATTGTATTTTGTCTTTGCACAACTTTAAGTCGCAGATGTCGCACTTAATGTGGCTAGGACAACTTACTTTAAGTCGTTAGCTCTATTCAGTTTTATGTAGCACCATGGTCCTAAAAAAACATGTAATTTCACTATGTCCTATAGCTACTGTATATATGGTTAAAATGACAATATACAGTAAGCAAGTGCTTTATAACAAGCGCAATAATACTGTAAAGTCATGTATGCTTTAAACAGTCTTGGAAGGAAAGAAAAAAAGTGTTGGATTTATATAATACTTTTGAAAACACAGTTTTTGTAGTCTGGTTATACAGTGCGTTGCATTTTCAACTGTGTACATAGCTTGGGGATTATTCAGGTGTGTTTTGTACAGCTGTGAGTGAAAATAAAGGTTCATCTCCTTAGGCCTGTTGTTTATTTTTAGTTGTTGGTAAAATACTCTTTCGTAAAATTTTAACACCTGTGATTATTTTACCTCGACTCTGACTCATGAATTTTTACCTTCAAGACCAAGAGTCTTGTTCAGGGGGGAAAAGAAAAACACCTTTTGTCTTGCTAACTTTTTGTAAATTATTTAAACAGAACATTTAGGGTTAATGCAGAGGCTCCTGTTTTAAGGAGTCCTTTTTTGATGTAAATGCTTTGTGGATTTCACATCGCCTCTGGGGGGATTTTGTGTGGGTGAACATGAGGTAATTATTCCGCCAGGGATTTACAATGTGCATGAATGCCTTTGCACATCCGCCCTTGCATGTGCGTGTGTCTGTGTGTGTGTGTGCACGTGGCTTGTTTGCACGGGCACTGTCGGTACACATCACAATCACCAGCCAATGTGAAAATGAAGTATGTCTTTGGGCGGTGATTCTGTATTAGGAAATAATTACAAGAAAAGGAAGTCTAAGCCTCAAGGGCATCTGTAGTTGGGGGTAGTGTGCATGGATTTTTAAGGCCTTGTGTCTGCCTGTTTGTGCCAAAGAGACTGTGTGTGTTTGTGCTTATCGCAGTGGATAAGCTTGTGAGAGTGATTATGTATTGTTTGGATTTGTGATTAAATGTGATGAAGCAGCTTATTGTGTTAGGGTTACTGACTTAAGAGCAGGGTCAGGCATATGTGCATGTGTTTTCTTTGCACGTGTCTGAACACTGTATAGTTATCTAGTGTTGTTCTTTAAGCAAGGAAAAAAAAAATAGAAAAGTCAAATTTTGTAATTTGTTTCCCAAAAAGAGAATGGCAACACATTTTAGATTGAAAAAAAAAAAAAATAAAAAAAAAATAAAAAATAAATAAATAAATAAATCAAAAACAACAACCCTTCAATCTGCTCCATTTTACACTACAACACTTTACACTACAACTGCACTCCACTATACTGCACTCCACTTTACTCCACTATAGTGCACTCCACTTTACTCCACTATAGTGCACTCCACTTTACTCCACTATAGTGCACTCCACTTTACTCCACTATACTGCACTCCACTTTATTCCACTATAGTGCATTCCACTTTATTCCACTATAGTGCACTCCACTTTACTCCACTATAGTGCACTCCACTTTACTCCACTATAGTGCACTCCACTTTACTCCACTATACTGCACTCCACTTTATTCCACTATACTGCACTCCACTTTATTCCACTATAGTGCACTCCACTTTACTCCACTATAGTGCACTCCACTTTACTCCACTATAGTGCACTCCACTTTACTCCACTATAGTGCACTCCACTTTACTCCACTATACTGCACTCCACTTTACTCCACTATAGTGCACTCCACTTTACTCCACTATAGTGCACTCCACTTTACTCCACTATACTGCACTCCACTTTACTCCACTATACTGCACTCCACTTTATTCCACTATAGTGCACTCCACTTTACTCCACTATAGTGCACTCCACTTTACTCCACTATACTGCACTCCACTTTACTCCACTATACTGCACTCCACTTTATTCCACTATAGTGCACTCCACTTTACTCCACTATAGTGCACTCCACTTTACTCCACTATACTGCACTCCACTTTACTCCACTATACTGCACTCCACTTTACTCCACTATACTGCACTCCACTTTACTCCACTATACTGCACTCCACTTTATTCCACTATACTGCACTCCACTTTACTCCACTATAGTGCACTCCACTTTACTCCACTATACTGCACTCCACTTTACTCCACAACACACTATACCACTCCTCTATACTGCACTCCATTATACTTCTACTTAACTCCACTACAGCTCATTGTAAGTCACTACTCCTCCCTATATTCCACAACACTTCACATCATTTATTACTAATTACACTACTCATATATTTGGTATATTTTCACAGTGAGTGAATAATTATACCTATTCAACATGCTATTACACTATTACTACACCCTTAGACTTTTGTAATGAGACACTTTTCCTAACACGAGACACTTTTTAATCCTGATATTACTGCCAAACATTTCACATTATCATGTGGTTGCATTTTATAGTCCTGCGTTATTGCATTATGTGCTGTATAAAAACCCTTTTTATTTGACCTGATGTAAGGGCATTTGTATAAACACGCAATCATAAATTGTGTAGTCCTTCTGTATAAATAACATTTATGAAAATATATATATATATATATATATATATATATATATATATATATATATATATATATATATATATATATATTTATATATATATTCTCTGAGTGTCCTAGCAAGTGTGTGTATATGCGTGGGTGAACGAAAGAAGGTAAAATCTTATCAAAATCCTCTATATTTATGTGTTTGTGAAAGTATGTGTGCTTCTGAAACTTGTATTATAGTCCTTCTGTGTACAGCGGACTGCTGTCTGCATTTCTACGTGTTTTTTTATGCGGTATGTGTAAGAGCGGAGTGAGAGACACACCGTCATAGTGGCAGATGCTCTATATTCAGTCTGCCGTGAGGACGTGAGTGGAATACGTGGAAGGGGAGTGGATTTCTGACTCTGTGCCAAAGACTCACAGGCCAATCGTTTGTCGGCATTTCCAGCAAAGATTAGTGGTGCTGTTGTGTTGTGTGTGATGGCGAAAGCTCTTTTGCTAATGAGGGTCAGAAAGGATGTTGGAGAGAGGGGATGATTTTATTCACGTGTGCCTGTGTTCATGGTGTGATATTTAGTCTATTGTACACTATTATACACTTCTTAGATACTTTATACACACTTATATCCACTATTGTACCAGTCATATTCTTACATCATACCCTTACATCATTTCAACACGAAAACTCATTAGACACCAATTCTATGCTTTTTAGTAAAGTCTGATTTTCAGTATGTGTTTGATTTTCTTGAGTGATTCATTTATTTGAAGCAATTTCATGCCTATTTTAGTTATTTCCTGTATATTGTCACAACATCATTTAAACAAAGCCTACAAAATTCGCATACAGTAACCAGCAGCAAGCATAGGTGGAAAATTGATGTTGAAAAGATTTCAGATGCCGGTGCGAAGGATTTCAAAAACTGACGATGAAAAATCAGGTTGTGATGCCTGTAAAATTATTTTGCAGCTCTACTTGCATGCAAAAAGTCTGTTTCCTAAAGATGTTCACGTACATAAGTTTCCATGCTTCACGTTCTTATTTGATATTAAGATACACATGTGAGTAAAGAATCGGATGTGAGGTACACAACCTTTATTGTCGAGGCAAATAAGACAAAAACCTAAAACAGGAAAGGGTCAGTTGAACCAGAGCAGTGAATAAAAAAAAAAATAAATAAAAAAATAAAAAAACCAAAAAAAAAACAGGAAAGCAAACACGGTCACATCACAATGGCTTAAAGTAATTCAAAGGCTTATATGTTACAAATGTGTGTGTGTGTGTGTGTGTGTGTGTGTGTGTGTGTGTGTGTGTGTGTGTGTGTGTGTGTGTGTTTTGAGTCCTTATAACTGTGAAGGTAATTGAGTCTAGGTGTGTGAATGTGAACATGAGAGAGACTCGGTGTTATAGTCCTCTGCGGCCATGTTGGGATGCTGTTCTGGATTCTGTCACTGCCGTAGAAATAAAAACTTCTTGGAAGCTTGTTATCTCGATGTCAGAAGGTACAGTTTTTATTAAGCAAACAAAAAGTCGAGTCAGTCTGTGGAGAATCTTCTTCTCCTTCTTTTTTTTTTACAAGGCCATGGTTCATCCTTTTTTTAATTGCCCGCATCTTGGCCCCATGCCATGGTTCTTTCCGACTCTTAAACTATCCTCCCTAACCTTTCTTTAATGGTGGACTGTTTTTTTTTCTGTTTTTTTTTCTGTTTTTTTTAACATTTCATCCGAGACAGACACTGATTAAATCAGCTGACAGAGTTACAGATTAACGCACATTTTTGGGCACATAGTCTAATGTTAGTGAAGCTGAGAATGTAATTCGTAGCCTGTATGTGGCCTTTATGTGATGTTGGTAGCCTGTGTAAGTGCGATGGCTTGGTGGTTCTAAGCATGTTTGCCTCACACCTCCAGGGTTAGGGGTTTTGGCCCTGCCTTCACCATGTGTATGGAGTTTGCATGTTCTCCATATGCCTCAGGAGTTTATTCCAGGGACTCCAAATTCCTCCCCAAGTTCAAAGATATGAGCTTTAGGCTGACTGGCATTTCTAAATTGTCCATAGTGTGTGAAGAGGTGTGTAAGTTTGTGTGTGATTGTGCTTCATTTTTTTGAATTACTTATCACATAGGAAAAACAGACAGTCTTGCAATCCCTAATGGACACCAAAAAATAAATATAATAAAAGAGCAAAAGGATTTGCAGACAATAAACGATGATGGGGGATATAAGAAGAAGAGGACAAGACTGAATCTGGCAGGTGCAGAACAAAGTGGGTGAAAATGAGTAGCTCTTAATCTCCTAAGGAGAGAGTACAGAGAATTACAAAAGAGAGTTGTGGGCGAGAGGAAACGTGCACTTTTTTGTGTTATGCCGTACTGACAGTTGAAAGAGACAACAGTAAAAGTTTGCGAGCCGAGCAGAAATTAATAAATAACTGTGGCACAGTCTCTGTGGGACAGACAGGGAAGAATCCCAGTGTATTCCCCGTGGAAATAAAACAGCATGGGGATTTATCGACTTCTCAGCAATTATAAGAGCACTGTCACACATCGCCAGTTAGTCAGCTGGGAATTTGTAGGATCGGCAGAAGGTTTTTTTTTTCCTCCTTTCTTCCCCTTTATTTTACTCAGCTTTTTTTAAAAAACCGCCTGGGATGTGATTCTAGCACTGTGACTTTAAATTTTGTGGTGTTTATGTGATAATAAAGAATTGATGGGCAAGGTGGTTGTCCGTATACTGCATCTATAAACGGGAAATATCTAAATCTCCTGTAGTCAGTCCAGCATCCTCAAACAGACGGAACAGATGGACACTTATGGACATACAGATACACACAAATAAAGATAAGCATCATAAAATAATGCACCCATGCATGGGGAGTGATTTAAGGATGAGCTGTCAGAAACCTGCTGAAGAAAGCAGGATGTTCTGCTCCTGCGAAGATGCACGACACCTGTCACTCTTCTGCTGTCTGTTCAAGTGGTGTGATGTTTAATATAAAGTTAACAAATGAATCTGTTCTTTTCTCCTTAGCGGTATGTGTCCTATTAACTCACAACAGCTCAACCACACAGCAGCAGAGTTAAGAGAAATACTGGCAATACTAATAAATAAATAAATAAATAAATAAATATTGTGTAAATGATCCTGAGCTCAATGCTGCCAAGCTGTCATGGCTGCTTCGCCTTCAAAGCTGGGATAAACATTTCATTATTTTTTACATATATATATATATAGTCATGCATCTTTCATTTTCTCATTATGGATTGGTAAAGGGTATAGTTTGAGGGTGAAAAAAGAGACAGGGGCAAAGAGAGAGAGTGACAAAGAGAGATAACGAGAGAACAGTCTTGACGGCATTGATCGAAGAGATCTGCTAACTCAGCGTGGCCTCGCTGAAGGGTGAGAATGAATCATCACATCACAGACTGTGACTCTGTTAGACATGCACTCTAATACAACACGCATGCTATCTAGAGGTACACAGGTACAATCTAGCACCCGGACGTTTATGTGCGCAAGAACTGTTGCGATCTTTAGTAATATAAGTTTAAAATGTTTCTCAAATTCTTTGAATCCTTGACTCGGATCGATCCGTATCTTGTGCGTCATGTTATGAACATCATTACCTTTTTGATAGTAGACACTAACACAGTGGACTTGTGAGGAGATTTTTATTTTTCGTTTTTGGAAGAAGTCGCTTCGTAACAGTCAGAGGTAAAGCTATAAATTTATCTCGGGTTCTTGAGATTATGCTTTGCAGGTTCTTGGTAATTTCATACACTAGTCTGAGGGAGAAAAAGAGACACTAGTGATCATTTACAGTTAGTCCCTCCAGGAGTGTTTTTTTTTTTTTTAATTGTTACCAAATTTGCTTGAATTTGCTGAAACTATTTTCAAAATTTGCAATGCAACCTGGCGATTTTTTCGACTTAAATTGGTGAAATTTCAAGCACAGGATTCTTCATTTCAAATTTCTTTTAACCACCAGTGAAGACATGTAATTAGATTCTATTGTAGCTGAACTCCTGTTTGATGGACAAGACGGCTCTTGCTGAATTCACGTGTAATGGCGCCGCCTTCACCCACAATCCCCCCATACCACAACACCACCCTCACCAGCACCCCCACCCCCATAAACCCTTACCACCCCCAAACCACCAGGGGGAACCCTTGCTGGAATCTTAACACTTCCAGGGTGCTTGATTCACTTCACTGTTCATGTTTATTTAATCCTGCTCACGCCCATGTACGACACAAAATATTTACAGAGTCGTTTACCATTTCATGTGGTTCTGTTGACTTTCATGTGTTTTTGGATTGTTTATTTTGTATTTGCTTGCTTAGTGGATTGTCCTCTTTTCCCTGTGTTGATTCTGCCGGCCCTTTTTCATCGTTTATATCGTGCTTCTCCATTAAAACCCTCGGCAAACAGATTCTACAAATACTGTGTTTGACTCGTCCTTACAGAATGTTGTGCTGACAGACTTGTATATTGTGGAATTGATTTGATTTTATGTTCATTTCTGCAATCGTAAATATAATCACAATATACTGAATGGACCACAAAGAGGTCTGCTGTAACCTTTTGCAGTTCTTTTGCAGATTTTTCTCAAAATGAAACAAGTATAGATGAATAAATAGCGTTCAAAAGAATAAAAATACACAGAAGCATGATGAAATGATGTATGGTGTTGATATTGGAAGAGAATCAACTTTGTGTGTTTAACTAATATAAAAGAATGGTATTGTGTGCTGTTTTACTTTATATAAAATGAAACATAAAATAAAACTATGTCTTTGGAGTCTCTATGGAAACATGTGTGTTAGAAGAAAAGCATAACACTATTGGCACCAGAAAACTCTTCAGATCAGGAAACATTTCATGAAGCTCTTCACCACAGTAGTTCCAGTTTTATCATTTCGGTCCAGTGTGGCAAAGAAGAAGAAGAAGAAGAAGAAGAAGAAGAAGAAGAAGAAGAAGAAGAAGAAGAAGAAGAAGATATTTTCACACTTCCAAATGCTTTAAAGCAAGTGTCAATTTCCACCTAAGCATAACCATTCATCCTCCCTCGTCCCGCCTGCTCCTCCAATCATCAGCTTAAACCCCAAGCTGTCTGAGCCTCATTATCCTACAACGGCCCTCTAATGACCATTGGAGCCCTGCTGGTGCCACAGGAGCTCAGAGTCTCGCCAAACACATCACGAGAATGTGGAAGAAAGCGAAGCCGAGTTGAGCAAGTCTCTGTATGTGTGTGTGTGTATGTGTGTGTGTGTGTGTGTGTGTGTGTGTGTATGTGTGTGTGTGTGTGAGAGAGAGAGAGAGAGAGAGAGAGAGAGAGAGAGAGAGAGAGAGAGAGAGAGACAGACAGTAATAAGGAGCAATGGGCCTCATTGAGCCTCCAGCACTCTGCCTGAAGTCAAGATCTCGCCAGGACTGGTTTCCAGAACAGTGAGCAGACACCAGCAGTGTGTGAGCTCTCATCTGAGCCTTGCTTCACTCATTCATACACTCTTTCTTTTAAACCTGAGCGCCTGTTAACTTCATCATCCTACATACTTCCAGCAATTTACAGTATCTCATGGACCTTGATTTTATACTGTAGCAGTAAAATTGATGAACACACTATTAAAGGTGACATTCACCTTACATAACTCTATATAAAGCTTTAGAAAGGTTTATTTTTTTTTTAATCTATGTCAGCATTACATGTTGCTACAAAACCTTCAAATGTCAAATTAAAATAACGGAATTTAAAACATAACCGTGTATAAAACCTTGGTTAACCTTTAAATACTGACCTACGAATACTTTAAAATATGTTAGAATTTGTTTGTCAGGCATCCTATAAACAAACAAACAAACAAACAAACAAACAAATAAATAAATAAAGGCTTATTTAAACAACAACAAAAAATAATAAGAAGAAGAAAAGTGAGCACAAATAAAGAATTATTTAGAGGTTTAAAGATGAATGAATAAACAAATAAATAAATAAATAAGTTATCAAGTTATGACTGTTACATAGACAAAGGTGTAACAGCGTTGTTACACTGTAATAACAGGGCTATGGATGTTTTCACAAGTGTATTGTACATACTTGGCTTTATATTCCAACCAACATACTTTGTTGTTAAAAAAATGTCAATATTAATGATTTTAATAAAAGCATAAATATTTATGCTTTAATTAAAAAAAAACATTTAATGTAAATTTTGGAAAAAAAAAAATTAATTTGGTTTTATAACAGTAACAGAGCTTTATATATCCCTGGCTCTAAATTAAAGTAAGTTGTATAACACTGTTATTTAGTCATTTGTCATCGTCAACAAAAGTGTCCTAACAAAAAAAAATAAAAAATATCACCTGCATTAAGTGTTTGTCAGTTTGACATCAAAATTGACAACAGCTGTCGTGTGGGGTGTCATGTAGACTTATGACTTACCTTTAAGTGATAAGTCAATAATAACTCATCTTTTAATACCTAATATGGAGATGGATGACAAATTAAAGGGGGAAAAGTGAATGCAGCTCTACAGTATCTGGTTGTGGTGGTATTTTACTGGCATGCTTTTGAAGGGAAATTCACTGAAAACATCTCTATGATGAAACACGTGTCTCGTGATGAGAGTGGTTTTCATGGTTGACTCCGCCCCCATGTGATTCTATGATTGGCTTGATGAGGATGAAAATGATGGGAATCATATGCTATACCCTTCACAAAACATCTGTGGGAGCTTATTTTAAAACACCAACTGAGGGAAGAACGGTGTTCATCAATCTGCTACAGTCCTGGAGATGTGTAGAATCGAAGCCAAGGTGTGTTAAAGGTGTCCTGGACTTTACCAAGACACTTTATAATGTTATTTCATTTAGTTTTATTATCTATCTTATAGTTATCCAGGGGAACAGAGAGGATTAGTGGTTTGTTTGGCTTGTACATCTGCGGTTGAGGGTTTCATGCCATGCTTTGGGGTTTTCCTTCTGCTATTCCTGTTTCCACCTGAAGTCCAAAGACATGTACTGTAGGCTGATTTCTAAATTGTCTGTAGTGTGTATGTGAATGTGTGTAGGATTGAGCCCTGTGATGAGTTACAGTACTAAAATGTCTGGGGTGTTTCCCAGCTTGTGCCCTGAGTCCTCTGGGAAAGACACCATACTGTAGGTAGGATAAGTGCTTCAGAAAATGGATGGATGTACAGATATTCATCCTGGTTTTCAGCAATAATAACAGTGTTCAAAAAAAAGGGGTGAATTCCAGGGGTCCACAGGGGTCAATGTGCTATTACTTGTCCACTGGTTGATACCTGATATTTTTTAAATAAGAACACATAGTGGCTGAAAGGTTCATGCCATGCTGTACATCATAAGGTGATGGATGCTACAGTCACAGTGTGATTAATCACTGCTATTTTAACATTCAATAGGCCCATCAAGGAATTTCTCACGAGGCATATTGAGGTGTTGGGAAGTGAAGATCACTGTACAGCAAGAAAAGAAAATCAATTTATGACAAGCGAAGGCACTTTCAAATGCATTAGTGAGCATGTGCTCAGATACTAAACATGCCATGGGACAAGACCTCCATCAGTACAGAGTTTGTATGGAAGATCTGATCCATACTGTTCAAGTGTGACCTATGATAATATACCAAGTGCTTTTATGTATACATTTATTATATTAATACATACATAAAGATCTGTTATTGCCATTGTATAAATAAGGGCCAATAAATCCAAGCAGTTGAAATCACTACTGTAATCAGTACGGAGTTAGCATTAGTTATCGATTAAATTAAATAAATAAATAAATAAATAAATAAATAAATAAATAAATAAATAAATAAGAATCACATGAGTAAGAATGCAGGTAATCCTGTCTATTCTGATATTCACTAGAACATCACTCTTGCTCATTGAATCTTGCTCATGTAATTATCTGTAAAATATTAAAATCTTATAAGAATATCAAGTAACTAACATTTCAGATACTACATGCCCGAATATTTGATCATTTTTTTATGCATTATTAGTGAAAATAGTTCCTATAGAAACAGCAGCATGAAAGTGTTATGTGTTGCCATGCCGACGCACAGACTGACTGGCAGCCCATAGTAAGAGGTGTAAGTGTTTTTCACTATGGCGACCGTTTTTAACCATTGTTAACATTCTTTTTTTTTGTTGTTGTTTTGTTTACATTGAACACAGAGAACCGGACTGATATTCACTCTGAAGTGTCCCAGTGCTGTTATACTAAATATGTTAACTCAATATAACTAGGTAATAGCTCCTAATAATGAGATTATCAGAAGCCAGTGCCTCGAAATGCAGACCCAAATGCAGGAATGGACAACAACTTGGGATTTTATTAAAAAAACAACAACATAAAACCCAATATGGCACTTCAGCACACCTGTAATTTGTGTGTCTAATTGTCTCCCTCTTTATTCCGGCCGCGTTGCCTTGGGAGGCACGGAATCCTCGATCTTGTGTTGTCCTCGCGTTGTCCTCATGTTGTCCTTGTGTTGTCCTCAGGTTGTCCTTGCGTTGTCCTTGTGTTGTCTTCATGTTGTCTTTGTATTGTCTTCGTGTTGTCTGTGTTGTCCCCGTGTTGTCCTCGTGTTGTCCTCGTGCTGTCTTCGTGTTGTCCTCAGGTTGTCCTCGCATTGTTCTTGTGTAGTCTTCGTGCTGTCTTCGTGTTGTCCTCGTGTTGTCTTTGTGTTGTCTTCGTGTTGTCTTTGTGTTGTCCTTATGTTGTCCTCGGTTTCGTTTCCTTCCTCTAGTTTTCCCCTCAGTGTTTTCCGTTTTTTGCAATAAATCGTATTTTAGCTATCCTCGCATTTGGGTCTGAATTTTATCCATGACGACGACTATCTTGAAATATGGAGTTTAAGTCAAAATGTATCATTTATGATATAATTGTGTCTGCGCTACGGTGTCCCTTATCACATATCCCTCTGCAGTGTCTCACACTGTTTGCACACGTATACTTTATGTAGTACTGTGTATAATCTTTTAGTTTATTTCTGTGTTCTCTCTTGTTGTTCTGTGTTTTTATGTAGCACCATGAAGCTGGAGGAACATTGTCTCGTGTTAATGTTTACTGAACCAGCTGTATACGGCTCAAATGACACTAAAAGCTTCTTGAATCGAAAATAACGACAAGATTCAAGATTTTATTTGTCACATGCACAGTTATATAAGTATACAACTTGCAGTGAAATGAACACCCAGCCTACCCTACCTTAGTCAATGCATTTAAATAATCTAATTTAAAATAAGGAATGAATAATAAATAACAATAGTTTAGAAATAGTTTAGAATTTGCTGTTGTCAACAGAGTGACAGAGTGTATGAAGTCCAAAATTATAGTGGACATGTCCATGTTAAAGAGTCTGAGCTTCCCAGACTACAGAACCTGTAGCTGTGTTGGTGGCTCAACTGGTTAAGACTCTGGGTTGTTGGTTGGAGGATCAGGGTTCAAGGCCCAGCACAGCCAAGCTGCCACTGCAGGGCCCTTGAGCAAGGCCCTCAACCCTCCCTGCTCCAGGGGCGCTGTATCATAGCTGCCCCTGTACTCTGACCCCAACCTCCTCAGTTGGGGTATGTGAAGAAAAGAATTCCACTGTGCTGTAATATATATATGTGGCGATAATAAAGGCTTCTGTGCCCCATTCTATTCTATTCTATTCTAATTGTAATGTCATCAAGTCAAATGACATATTACACTTCTTTTATTGTGGGTTGGTACGTTAGTACATGGTTTAGTACAGGACATCTAGTCTTGATGCTTGATGCATGTCTTTCTTCTGTCTCCTCTAAACTTACTGGTGAAAACCTTTGGCTGACGCAATGCCGTGACGTCACTGCTGTTTTAAAGTTCTGGCATATTCTTACAGAAAGAAGGTTTAAACACTTTATAAAAAGAAGGTGCAGAAGATTTTATAACATCACTGTTGTTATTCGTGTGAACTTGAGTAGGAAATTAAAAAAAAACCTATTTATACCAGAATCGATCAGAATTACATTTTAAGTCTTGTAACTAAATACCTTTCCTAGTTACTGAATAATTCATTGTTTTAAAATGAATAACTGATGACTATTCTTTTTTACTTACACACACACACACACACACAATCACACACAAACACATGAATCAGCTTTACTTGTCAATAGTCAGAAAAGCATAGGTTGATTGCTTAGGCTTAGCACAATGCCATTCTGAACAACATCTCATTTTTGGCTACCTCCTCATCATCACTGCCTATGTGTGCTTCTGTAATTTGATGTATTGCTTACGTAAATCGAATTTGCATGCAGCCCGGAGCGTTTATCTCTCGCTCGTGTCTCCACGTGTAGACTCTACATCATAAAGCTGTCACAGAAAGCAAAATTGGAGCAAAGCGAAGCAAAAATAAATAAATAAATAAATAAATAAATAAATAAATAAATGCTGTGACATTTGATTGTGGATGAATATAGGAGAAATCCTGTTTTACAGCATGAGAATGAAGTCGCTTTCTTCTGTTGTATAATGAGAGATGCGATCGCTCGTGTGGTTAATGGGCAGGAAACCTTTGAACTGGTTGAAAAGCTTGGCTTTTAATCAGGACTCGTTGGGTCAATGGAAAGGGGAGGGGGGGGGGATTAACCATCTTCGTACAGACGCAGTTTTATGCTATGACAAGATGAATTGATTTCTGAGCACTTACCAATTCTCAGCGGTACAAACCTGTACAGACTTGTTGTAGTTTAATGCACTTGGGACCTGCCGTCATCGCAGGAGCTGGATCCACCTGACAAATGGAATCAGTGTGCTTTCTCTCAGTTCACCTCTCACCACGGATAAGTCGAACCATTTAGCTGCATTACAGCCACCCTGGCAGCAGTGTCATGACTCGTTTGGGTCTGTTCACTTTGGCTGATTTAGTGCCTCCTAAACGAAGTCCCTGTGGACTGCTTCAGAGCTCCGCTAATTTTACTTAACCACAGCCATTAAGCATCTGTCTTTGACCCGGGAGTGAGAGAGGGAAAATAAGTGTGAGAGAAACATGATTAGTACATACTAAGCTTGGGATATCTGATGAGCGTATCAGGAATTGGTGATTGATTCCAGCGATCTTGACAGCATTTTTAACTCTATTAAAACATCTCTTGGGAAATGTGGCATCTGCAGCTTTAAGAGCGACAAAAATAAGGTGTCTTGTATCTCGTAATACATTTCATTTTTTTTCCATGCGAACATGCTTCTGAGAAAGTCGACAAAACTTTCTATGCCACATCTTAGCTTCTGTTGTTTATTTATGTTTAACATTGTACGTGATCAGGTGCAGGTATTTTATATATAAATTATTTACATTTTATAAACTCGGCTAAATGTAAACACCTCATTTATCCCAGTTGTAATTAAATTATATATACAGTAACATGTACACGATCATGACTATGATCAACCTACAATAATTAGGGCACACAACTTCACAAGTCTAGTACTGTATGCTGTTTAAAATAAAGACACCAAACCATATCACGTCTACTTGTCACGGGGGTGATGCCATGATGAAGACGTGTTGTCTTTAATATGTACCTGTCACCAGCTACAGTTCAATCCTGTTGTCCTTACAGTCATATGTTTTCTGTGTGTCTTTGTGGCTTTCTCTTTATTACAGTATGAAGGTGCTCTGTATCATGAAGCTTACTCAAAGGGGTTAGATGCAAATGCAGGGCATTTTTAAATAACAATACAAAACTAAACAAAAAATCACAGGGCAGGGAAACAAAAAACCTGGCAGTCACAAAAACAGGGATAAGAATAACGTATTGGGACGGTAACAGAAACAAAAATAGGCAATAGTATTGGGGCAATCACAAAATTAGGAATAGGCGAAATATGCATGAGCGGTAAAAATCAGGCAGAATCACAGGAATATCAGAGCTAATCAGAATTACATTCAGAATAACAAGTGGAGTCAAAAACTGAATAAACTCACGAACATCAAATGTCATGAACTTAGAGCACTGTGCATATATCTTGCAAAAAGAACTGAAACCAAAATATTTAAAATGGTGTGAAACTAACATACATCGTAATAAATATACATAAATACAGTATACATAAAAGTCTGAAGACTGATAGTGCTGTTGGTTTCATTCCTGAAAATGTTACATATTAAAGGTACAAAGCCTGTTCCCTTGAAGGAATCATGTCAGTCAAGGAAGAGTACAGTCTGGTACCTTTATTTGATGAGAGTGCAGAAGGAACGCAGTGTGGGCGGTAAAAAATATCTTTACCTATGAAAAATTCAAAACGAAGAAGGGACATTGAAACGGAGGGCTGGAAACAATTCAGAGAGGACATTAGAGCTTCGGTGAAACTGCCAGAATGTAGCAGTGACAGCCGTTGCACAGTGTATGCACTTGAACATCAGACCATCTTAGAAAATCATATCTGTTGAAAATTATTACTGCTTCAAAAATTAATTAGGCTGTCCATAAGTGTCTAATGTTCCATTTCAATATTTTACTAAGATAAGGTAGTCAACAGATCTGCTTCTGCTTCTTCTTCTTTTTTATGATATTCTTGTCTACACTGCGATTAGCCAGAAGATACGTTCTATAAATACTGTACAAGTGCATCTCAATAAAATAGAATGTCATGGAAAAGTTCATTTATTTCAGTAATTCAACTAAAATAGTGAAACTTGTGTATTATATAAACTCGGTACACACAGACTGAAGTAGTTTGAGTCTTTGGTACTTTTAATTGCGATGATTTTGCCTCACATTTAACAAAACCCCACCAATTTACTATCTCAAAAAATGAGAATATGGGGAGAATATGGGGACATGACAATCAGCTAATCGACTCAAAACACCTGCAAAGGTTTCCTGAGCCATCAAAATGGTCTCTCAGTTTGGTTCACTAAACTACACAATCATGGGGAAGACTGCTGATCTGACAGATTGTCCAGAAGACAATCATTGACACCGTTCTCAAAGAGGGGAAGTCACAAACATTCATATACCAAAGAAGCTGTTCACAGAGTGCTGTATCCAGGCATGTTAACAGAAAGTTAAGTGGAAGGAAAACCTTTGGGACTAAAAGATGCACAACCAACCGAGAGAACCGCAGCCTTGAGAGGATTGTCAAGCAAAATCAATTAAAAAAATTCGGTGAACTTCACAAGGAATGGACTGAGGCTGGAGTCAAGGCATCAAGAGCCTGCACACACAGGCATGTGAAGGAATTTGGCTATTTGGCTGGTGTATTCCTCTTGTTAAGCCATTCCTGAACCACAGACAACATCAGAGGTGTCTTAGCTGGGCCCTGGGCCCAGTTGTCCAAAGTCCTCTTTTCAGATGAGAGCAAGTTTTGTATTTCATTTGAACCAAGGTCGTAGAGTCCGGAGGAATTGTGGAGAAGCTCATAGCCCAAGTTGCTTGAAGTTTCCACAGTCTGTGATGATTTATCTGTGCAATGTTATCTGCTGTTGTTGGTCCACTGTGTTTTTTGGAAACCAAAGTCACTGCACTCGTTTACCAAGACATTTTAGAGCACTTCATGCTTCGCTCTGCTGACCAGCCTTTTAAAGATGCTGATTTTATTTTCCAGCAGGATTTGGCACCTGCCCACACTGCCAAAAAGCACCAAAAGTTGGTTTAATGACCATGGTGTTGGTGTGCTTTACTGGCCAGCAAATTCACCAGACCTGACCATATTGTCAAGAGGAAAATGAGAAACAAGTGACCAAAAAATGCAGATGAGTTGAAAGCCACTGTCAAAGAAACTTGGGCTTCCATACCACCTCAGCAGTGTCACAGACTGATCCATGCCATGCCATATTAAGGCAGTAATTAAAGCAAAAAGAGCCCCAACCAAGTATTGAGTACACAAACAGTAAATGAACATACTTTTTAGAAGGCCAACAGTTCACTAAAATGTTTTTTTTTTATTGGTCTTATGAAGTATTTTACTTTTTAGAGATAGTGAATTGGTGGATTTTTATTAAATGTGAGCCAAAATCATAACAATTAAAATGACCAAAGACTTAAAGTACTTTAGTATGTGTGTACTGAATTTATATAATATACGAGTTTCACTATTTGAGTTAAATTACTGAAATAAATGAACTTTTGCCTTCAGTTTTTACTCCATAGGATGTCTATCTCTCAGGTGGAAATCTGTCGGATAGACATTGTGCACTCTGTACGCTCTGGGCAGAATCAATGTTATCTGTGTGGGGAACACAACTCAGAGAATACTAAAGCCTATCGATCAGCCTCCTTGGAAATGTATCATACATGCAGGAGATCTAAACCCCCCCACTAAAGCACATTAAAAATGGATCACATGGTCAACTTGTCTTTTCTCCGGAAGGCATTGGATTGTCAGTCATCACCCACAGCAGGGGAGACACACTGACAAAAAAAGAAAAAGCATCCATAACCGTTTTGAAGTTTTGGATTGACATCTATTGTTTTATAACTCACAAGACCAAAATGGAAGGACGTGTGTTTAAACAGTTGGGTAGAAATATAATGCGACGGCAAGCCTGTCATTACAGTATTAGAGAGGACAGTGCAATCAACAGCGTTGAATACGGGATCATCAGCAAGCCGTTGATTAGAACCGGAGATCTATTGTACCATGTTGATTACAGTACAAAGGTACAACACAGGTTATATAAACACACACGCATAATGCTGAATAAAATGTTTTTTTTAATCAGACTGCTTTTGAGCAGAACACTGGTGTAAGGAGAAATAATGCTATTCGGATATGTTTGTACATACGAGCCTCTAATGATGCCTTTTGAATTTCAAGATTCCTCTGAAGATGGAACATGTAATAAAAGCTTGGCCACTACTGAGCAGCATGAATCTACTAAATACACAATGCTGTAATAGACCAACATCGTTTAAATAAATTGTACTGTATTGCGGAAAACTTATGACATCTATCAGGCTTGGATTCTTTATATTCCAGTGGTGTGGATACAAGTCACTGACGGATGAAGTAAAAGACATAGATTAGATTATTTCAGTGACACTTAAAAAGTGGTGAGATGAATTTAAGCGTCAAGTGAACAGTCAGTTATGTTGAGGTTTGTTGGAAGCAGGAAACATGCGCAAGTGTAAGGATCTGAGCGGCTTTGAAAAGGGACTGATTGTGACAGCTAGACGACCGGGTCAGAAAATCTCTAAAGTATCACGTCAGGTGGGGATGTGGTGGCCTAGTGGATAAGGTGTTTGTCTTCCAATCAGAAAATCCCAGGTCCACTAAGCTACCACCGATCGGCCCCTGTGCAAGGCCCTTAACCCTTAGTTGTATAAAAATGTAAGTCACTCTGGTTAATAGTGTCCGCTCTTCTTCTACTTTTGGCTTTTCATGTTATCGGTCACCACAGCGAATCATCCACCTAACTCTATCCTCTACTCTCGCACCAAATAATTTCATGTCCTCTTTCAACATATCCATATGTCTCCTCTTTGGCCTTCCTTTCTATCTCTTACCTGGTGGATAACGGTGTCTGCTAAATGCTGTAAATGTAAATGTCTCGTGTGGTGTTCCTGTTATGCCGTGTTTAGTATGTACAAAACTTGCTCCGAAAGAAGATACTGCAAATGCTGGCTGTAATAGAAAGGTGCCAAATACAGGTAAACTGTATTGTGTATCATATCTTACTGTATATGAGGCTGTGTAGCGATATATGGGAATGTACGCATGTTATGGCCGATCGGTGTACATTCATTCATTCATTCATTCATTCATTCATTCATTCATTCATTCATTCATTCATTTTCAACCACTTATCCAAACTACCTCGGGTCTATCTCAGGCGCCATCGGCCCCCCTGATCAGTGTACATGTTATATAAATAGATATTTGAATATATAATATTTAATTGTTCAGATATTTGCAGTGTAAAAGAGTCAGATCTCCCCTAGTGCTGTGAGTCCATTCGCATCAATTTTCTTCTGTGTTTTCATGTGTTTGTTTTGTTTGTTGCAACATGTTTCGTTCTGATTCATGTCATGTCTCCGCCCCGTATTGTCATTGGTTGCTTTCTAATGTGTCATGATTAGTTCTCACCTGTTTTGAGTTTTCCCTTTGATTAGTTTATCTATTTAATCTCATGTGTGTCTTGCGAAAGAAAGAAATCAAAATATTTTATTCACTGTTTTTCTCGATTTTGATTTCTTTCTTTCTGCTGTTTTTGAACACAGCTCTTGTTTCCTGGATCCTGTGCATCTGTATTTTTATGGATTATGATTTAGAATTTGCAAATCCTTTCGAACAAAACAGGACCTAAAGGCAGCTTGCCAACATGTAATATGTGTGAGTGTGGTTTAAAACAAACCTTAAATTTTATATTTATATATAAATGTTTAACAGTTCGATATAAAAAAGTTCTTTATGAACTTTTCTTTATTTGCAAGTTTAAAATCATGATGTCATGTCATATTTTAGATATTAGAGAACAAACTCAGGCAATTAAAGCTTATTGAAACCAGTTATGATCACAATAAGGTCTTAAGAGTCTCACAATGTCTTCCTCTGTTGAGTTTATTACCTTTTATTAGTTGTTTAATGGGATTAAGAGATTATTAACAAACAGCCTGAAAGAACCTTATAAAAACCAAGTAGTTCCATCTATTTTGGCCACTGTTCAGGCAGAATGTACTTTTATACTTTATATTATTTTTGTCTCAAGTCTTTGAAATCTCCTGGGAAAATGTATTTAGGCCAAAAAAAAAACTAAAAAAAAAAACTAAAAAATTCGATAGTACAAAAGTTCTATATAATACATTAAAAAAAAAAGAGAAGCATTTCCTGTCTTAGCTTAACATTTGTACAAGTATAATAATTGAAACTATAGGAAAGGAAAAGCTGCCAAAGTACAACAGAAAAAGCTAAGCTATCGCAAGTCTGTCACACTGTAATGACCACTGTAATGACCACTGTAATGACCAGTGTAACACCGTTTGATCTCAGAGACCAGACTTTATGGCTTATAAGCAGAGGTGGGTAGAGTAGCCAAAAATTGTACTCAAGTAAAAGTACTGTTACTTCAGAATAATTACTTGAATAAGAGTAAAAAAGTACTTGGTGAAAAAACTACTCAAGTACTGAGTAACTGTTGAGTAACATCTGATGTATTTTTTAACACAAGACAACAATCAGACAGACAAAAATACAAAATAATCTTTAGGCAAATTATGGCTCATCCAATCAATAAAATAAATTAAAATAAATTAATAAAATAGCTTACATTAAAATAATTCAGGTAAATTCAAGTACTCAATAAATAAAAAATAAATAAATAAATAAATACATACAAGTAACACAAATTTCCAAACCTTTATACTTTTTTACCAGGCCGAACTAGAACGAGGCAGCCCATAAATTCTCATAAACTGTGTGTGTGTGTATGTGTGTGTGTGTGTCTGTCTGTCTGTCTGTCTGTCTCCAGTGACAGAACAACAGAAGGAAACACACACACATTTCATACCAGGCATGCTGAACAGAAAACCGCACACCGGTCAACGTAAAACGTGTGTGTGCGTGTGTGAAAACATGCAGAAACAAACTATTTCACCAAAAAATCACACAGTGATGTCACTATTAAACTTCACCGTCTGCATTGCCGACGGTTTGTGTTGCTAACTAACCCGTCCCGCCGCTGAGATTGAGTATGGTAACGTGACGAGACTGCACAACTACATTTGATTGGTGAAACACAGTCACGTGGTAGAGCCTTAGAGGAAGTTTCTATCTCTGTCCAAAAAAAAAAAAAACATTAAAATTGATGCATAGAATACCAAAGAGGTAAAAAGAAAAGTAACGAGCTCATTGTAGCCTTATGTAGCAGAGTAAGAGTACAGGTTCTTCTACACAAATCTACTCAAGTAAAAGTAAAAAGTATAGTGAATTAAAACTCCTAGAAGTATCATTTTTTCAAAAACTTACTCAAGTAAATGTAACGGGGTAAATGTATCTTGTTACTACCCTACCCACCTCTACTTATGAGTAATCATCTATTTTTGGTGCTACCATAAACACTTGTAATAAACAATGTTTATTACACCTCATGTAATATAAGCAGTGTTTTAAAATGAATAGAAGAATAAATCAGTGTCGAATGTTTTCCTTGGTTTCCAAACAACACAATGTTCAACACAATCATATAATTTATATATACATAAATTGTATGAATAATACTGATATTTTAAGTTTAATTGATCTTCTCGTATTTATGTTAGCTTTATGTATCTAGTACAGAATTAACGTATAGAACAGTAATAGCTTATATTTGAGCTGGGAAAATGCCCCATATTTATTTCTTTAAGGATTTTGAAGGCACGAAGCCTTAAAGCGTCTGTAAGGGTCTTTCCTGACATAGTTATACTCTTTCTTTACTGACATAGTTATACTGACATGTAATATACTCACATTGTAACACAAGTGTTTTAAAGGCACATTGAATCTGTACAGCACCTGCTTGTTATAGTGATTTAATCAGCTTGCCCTATCTGTTAAGACTTAATAATTGGCAGTAATAATTGCCATGCTGTTATTGCTGTTAATGACAGACAGGCATGAATTAAATGTATGACAACAGACATTAAAAAAAGTGACTGACTGTATTTTTAATGTACTGTCATTTGACTGTTCTTCTAAATGTTCCTACAATAAAAAGGTCTATGCAAAATATATCAATTATCTATAAAAGCACTTGCTCTTTTCCACCTTTTTTTTATTATTATTCTTTCATCTAGAGAGTAAAAGTGGTGGTGAGAAGGCTTCAGTTCACATCATGAAGCTTTTACAATCTTCGACATTTTCCCCTCACATGAAAAGCTTGATTGCTTGCCCTGTGTGTCTGCCATGATGCAAGGAAACAGCATATATACAGAGGCTGTGTTGTATTATGCATAAAGATCATCTGCCACTGACACAGTGTCTTAACACACGATGCAACTCATTACGCCGTGCTATATAATCTCTTCTGGGAGACCTGACGTTTTGTGAGTGACAAAATGGGACATCAATAATGAGTCCAGGCTATAGGATGGATAGCAAGGATCTGTTGATCTGTAGCGAAGCATGAGGGTGCTGCCTTGTTCTTTAACGTGAGTCTAATGCATTTTTGAAGGCACACGGATACATAATAAATGGTGATGCATGTTTTATGGAGATAGAGGGCTCCAAGTGCTTTGCTCTTCTTTAACTGGGGGAAAAAAAAGACAGAAAATGAGGCACATTAACAAGCAAGACTGTGGATGTGAAGGTTTTCCTGAAGCACACACCTTCCTCATTGTTTTTGCACCTAGTTTGAAGAAAGAGCTCACACCTCCTACTCCTGTCTAGATAGCGCTGTGCTGTGCGGGCGGCCATAACGATTGGACACGATCGGAGCTAAAGCTTAGGACTGTAGGTCTGTGGTCTCTGTGGGTGCAATCACACTTCAGTTAACTACAATTTTTAATGTATTTCACCAAGTGATTTTTATCAGGTTGGCCCACTCATAATGCTAGCACTTCCTGTAATGTGTGGTGCTCTCAACTCCTGTAGTAAACTAGTGCTAGAACACCAACCATTATAAGAAGATTGTGGACACATACAGTATATAGGGATCATTTCTATATGTAAATATCTGCAATACAATATTAGCACAAAATAGTAATAATAATAATAATAATAATAATAATAATAATAATAATGTCACAACCAGGGAAGGAAGGAGACGGACCCGTACACAGGATAGCTTCAAAGGATTGGGGTTTAATAAATGATAAAGACAAATACAGTAAAATGATGAGGACTAAAACAAAACAAACGACGACACTTAACAATGATGAGGATAGCTTAACATAACCAATAAATCCACGCTGCCATCGGCAACGCGGCTCACATTTAGGGAATACAACAGACAATGATCACACAATGAGGAACAGGTGTGGAGACAGGGAGGAGCAGACGAAGACGGGGCCGACACGTGACGAGGAACAATAACAAACACACATGGCTGATAATAATAATAATAATAATAATAATAATAATAATAATAATAATAATAATAATAATAATAATGTATACAATAAAAGAAAAATACAACAAATGATAAATATTATATAAGAATATAAATTATTTTAAAATAATTTGAGTACAAGGACAATACTTATTTATAAAATGTTTTATTTATATATATATATATATATATATATATATATATATATATATATATATATATATATATATAAAATACATTTATTATTATTATTATTATTATTAATATTATTATTACTTGCTTAATAATAATTAATATTATTATTATTAATTATTATTAATAATAATTATTATTAATACTTGCTTATATAATAAGAATAATTAAGTAAGATCACAGAATATCTAGACCTGCACACTTAATAACTGACAGTGCAAGAAAAGGATTTTATCAGCATAACAGGATTTATTTTTCCGATTTCAAGGGTGTGAGAAAGCATCTTGTCTTTTGATTTGTAATAAAACGCCTTCAGACTAATTGAGGAGTGCAGCACGAGCGTATCGAAATACAGCAAGACAATGACTCAAGTCACGGCAGTCGGTTCCCTGATTTATATCCAGTCAGGCATGTGTAGCACTCGAAAAGGAGACCGGCGTAACAAATCCGCTGACACATAAACAGCTGTAAACAAAATTGAAAAAGATGGAGATGATGGAAATATGATGTTTATCACTGAGTGGTAAGCATGGAGTCAGTGCACTTTAAAGTACTTTTTCACTCTTTTATTGGCACTTGTTTTGTGAAAATGTGCATGTGCGCTGACTAAGTGGTGCAATTACAAAATGATGAAATTCTCCTTCTTTTTCTTCTTCTTCTCCAAAACATACTTAAACATACTGGATCTTTCAAATAAATACTCCAAAATTTGTTCAGCCTAACTGCATCTGTAGTGTATGTGTAATTACTATGCATAAAAAAGTCCTTCTACTGAGAACAGAAAGCGTCAAATATCCAACTTCATTTAGAATAACCATCTAATGGGCGTTATTGCTTGTAGATGTTTCAGGACATAATACTAATTAGAATGCAATGTCATAGTTAAAACTGAAAGAAAGATTCACAAAATGAAAAGATGTCTCTTTCAAATCACCCACTGGTTTTAGTTAATGATAGAAAATTAGTCACCTTTAACCAAGCTATCCAACAACAGCTTTATTTCAAATCTCTCAAACGTTATGATTCATCATGATTCATCTGTTGATTGCTAATGTCTACATAACATTTAGAGATTAGGAATTAGCTAGCGGTTAAAATGATTGACACTCCTTCAGGGTGTAGTGTTTGATTTCGTGTTCATCCTGTGTGGGCAAAGTTTGTAGGGATCTTTCTGTACTTTGGGGTTTACTCCTGGTACTCTGGTTTCCTCCCCAGGCTAAAGATATTAGTTGTAGCCTTATTGGCATCTCTGAATTCCCTGTGGTGTGTGAATGTGTGTGATTGTGCCTTGAGTTTGGTTGGCACCCCTTCCCGGGTGTCTTACACCTTGTGCCCAGAGTCCAATGGTATAGACTCTGTTACTTATGACTCACTGTAGGAAAAGCAGTACAATGAGTTGATGGAGGGATGGATTGATTTAGCAAGTACTACAGCCAAGTAACAACACCTTTATTCCTATTCAAATCTAATTGCCATGATAATAACTGTGATACAGACGTAGCTGAATGCTACTCGTAAGCTAATTGCAACTAATTGTATTTTGTTAAATAACCTGCAATTTTTTACTTTTTAAAAAAGTCTCTTTGAAAGAAGGAATTATTGATATGTACTGTATTTAAACAAGAGTCCAAGAAAATTTGAATTTTCTAAAAAAAAAATGCATGAAAGTACTCTGTAAAAAATATTTTCAATAAAAAACTGTACACATCTATTGAATGCCCTTAAACATTCATAGTGTAAGAAGAATTCTTCTGTCAGTACAATTTGATGCCAAATGTCCAGGCATTTCAACGTGTGTGATGAAAATTTACTGCGTTTCATACTAATGATAAAAGAGCTTTTATTATCAACCACCCCACTCACCCCACCTGTAACAATTCATACCATGCAAAGTTAACAAGAAACACCAAGAGAGGAATAAAGGGAAGGAAAGAGGGCACTTAAAGAAAAGGCAGCGGTATGGATAGTGCATTAGGAATATATTTGACATTAAAGATAATTCAAACAAGTAACTGTGTTGTAAGTGGAGGCTTTAAGTGAACGATGTAGATAAAGGAAAGAAAAAAAAAACAGAAACAAAAAAATCCTTTCCTACATTGACTCAGAACATACAGTATAGTAAGAAAATCATTAATGTAGGCTTTTTTTCAAGAGGAAAGGCTCGTAACCCTTTCATGGTTGTTTCTACCAGATGTTTTCAGTATTTCAGAAAATGCTGATCTCTTGCTGTTGTCAACTTGACAAAGGTCTGCCACACCACGCCATTGCTACGGTCTCTGCACTACCTTCCTGTGGCTTCACTTACAGTATGCTTGCCTACTAAGCACAAAATGGACCAGCACCCATTATCCTCAAAGCTCTTTTCATACAGTACCTCACACTGCACCATGCTCCGTCTGATCCTCCAGGACTGCGTGACTCCTTCCACCATCTCTCAAGGAAGACCTGCATCAAGACGTCTCTGTTTTGTAACCTCTGCTGTGGATCAAACCTTTTCTACTGGTAAACTTTTGACTGGTCAACTTCAAACAACGTCTAAAGACCGACTTCTTCCTGAAATACCTGAATTAGCTATTTTCCTCCTAACAAAGTTTTTAAACTGATTGTAGTCCTTAGTCCATGTCCTAGTGAAGTATCAGGATGTGTTCACTGAGTGTTCACTGACAGAGACTTCAGAGATCTTCTGTAAGCCGCTCTAAATATGGACATCTGCCAAATGCTGTAAATGTAAAAATAAATTTTCACACAAAGAACCTCTAAAGTTCATCTGGTGAGTATCATCTGGTCAGAGGAGAATGTCTATACTGCCTCAAGTTTAAAAGGAAGGCTACACTCACTCAAATAACCACCTTTTTTACAAACATGCTGAGCTGAAAAGCATCTCAGAATGTGTCGTATCGTGAGGTAGATGTGCTACAAGCGCAGATCACATTGGGGTTCAGTCATATCAGCCAAGAAGTAGAATCGGATGCCTCACTGGGCACAGGCTCACAATAATTAAACATTGTATTTAGTCCATTATAAATGGATAAATGCAGAGATAGATGAGCAAATTACTGATAATTTTTCTAATACACAAAACATATAATGATAAAAAATAGAAGTGCTTCTATAAGATAAGTAGGTATAAGCAAAATGACATCTCATAGACATTTACATTTAAGTTTACAGCATTTGGCACATGCCCTTATCCACGTACATCAGTGCTTAAATCTCTACAGTCATGCTGGCTCACTAGGTTACATACTTAAGATACAGTACCATGAGTTTAAAACAGTGTTCAAAGCTACAATGAAAAAGTTTCAAAGGATTTTTTTTCCTTATAAATTCAAAAAATAGGGAAAGAAGTGCTAGTTGAAGTGTTTCCTGAATAAGTAGGTCTTCAACTGCCGTTTGAAAATAGCCAGTGACTCAGCTGTCCGGACCTCTACGGGAAGTTCATTCCATCACCTTAGTGCCAGAACAGAAAAGAGTCTGGTAGTATACTTGCCTCTTACCCTAAGAGATGGTGGAACCAGTCGAGCAGTGCTGGTAGCTCTGATGGTGCGAGGTGCAGTTCGAGGAGTGATGAGGGCTTTGAGGTAAGAGGGAGCTGGTCCATTTTTGGCTTTGTAAGCAAGCATCGGTGTTTTGAATTTGATACATGCAGCTACCGGAAACCAGTGGAGGGATCGCAGAAGCAGGATGGTATGTAAGAACTTAGGCAGGTTGAAAACAAGTCGAGCAGCTGCATTTTGGATCATTTGCAGAGGACGAATTGCGTTCATAGGTAGACCTGCTAGCAATGAGCTGCAGTAATCCTGTCTTGAAATGACAAGAGACTGAACAAGTATCTGAGCACCCTGTGTGGACAAAAATTGATAGACTTCAATGAAAAATCGATAAACTTCAATCTTAGGTGATTCCAGTGTCCGTGAAGACGCAATTGCTGGATTTAGGGCATTGTGAAAAAAATGTGTTATCTCACGATCTATTGCTTCAGACAAAGATCATCTACCAAACAGTGCAATACAGTGCTTATGAAGTTTATTCCCATAGTAAGGCACAAAAAGAAGGATACTTTAAGCTATATGATATGTGATAGTCATTTGTTTAGTCACCCTGGACTTGTTATCCCAATTTAAGAGACATTTAGGTCATTACTTTGAATGATTATTTCATTAATATTTCAATTTAAAAAAATAATAGTTGTACATTAGCTTATAAGGTCGACAATTCTTATTCTGTATGTTGTTTTTCAGTCGGTTAGTAAGCTGTTAGTTATGATGGTGCTTTAATGCGTTTCACTGAGAAAAGTGTTTTGATACTGTATATGTTTAAAGAATGTTACTTAGATGATAATAACTTGATATTACAAGTTAAAATAATGACTATTTTCCCAGATTCAGAGCTTCCAGGAACATTAGCATCACATGAGACATATTTAGCTTTAGCAAAATGTTTATTTGTTATAATAACTTTGTTGAGTAATTAAACCTGACAAAAAGGTATCCCAAATTAACATCAAATATTCCACAGCCTTATGTTTTTATCTCACATTTTACAAGAGGGCCAATAACCAAACTGCAAATTAATTAAACCTGTAATTCACCAGTGCAGCCCATAATGATAATTAGCATTTTGTGTAAATCTTCAGGTGTTAAACCTGGTTCTCTACGTAGTGATTTCACTCCTTAATTAACTTCATGATTCTTTTACTCAAATCCTTATAATCTTGCTTGCTGTCTCTGACTCATCTCGCTCTTCTCCCAGCTGGAGGCACTTGCTTAATCAAGACCCAAACTTTTCCTTTATTTTTTTTTCGATTGGCAGATTTTCTGCAGCTTAACGTCAAGGAGATGCGCTATGTTGTCAGTCAAGGGTGGCATCTCTCAGTACGCCTCTGCTGGCATTTTTTTAATGGCAGATGAGGGTTCCGCTGCTTTCCTCAGCGGTTTGTTCCTGCCAAAAAGACACAAATTTGTCTGCAACAAAATAACCCAAAGCCACCGTGAACTGAGAGGCTGGGTCTTTTACCAGCCTTTAAAATACACTCTAACCTTCTAACATGCACTTTACCTAGGTAGCATACAAAAAAAAATCCATCTAATGTCAATCTAGCTGTCAAGCATCTCACTGTCCAGCTAACATATAATCTGCCAATCTAGCATTAACTCTGTCTAGCATGCATCTGGCTCATCTAGCTTACACTCTTGCCATCTAATATATACCTTGCCCATCTTCCATTTAATATAGCTCATGCTCGTCTGTCTCAGCACCTCTCTAAAAGTGACTCTTGTCTAACTTTCACTCTTTCTCTTTAACCCTGGCTATCTAACACATACTGTCAATATAACATCCAGCATACACTCTGCCAATTTAATTTTCTTTAACATCCCCCAAATATACATACCCTGTCCATCTAAGGGTCTATTCTGAAGTCTACCTGTGAAGGCTCATATCATATGTCACTGTATTCATTTTTGATTGTTGTAAAGCCATGTGTCTGTCTGTCAAGCCATCACAGGGCAAAAAAAAAACATTTTTATGATTAATATTTTTCTTTAATAACTGACACTGACCATTCATTTATTTCGATGGCTGTGCGATGCTGGTCCAACACAATGGCCCAATGGACACAATTCTGCTGTTATAATACTAACACCAAACACTGGGCTCAAGGTCAGTTCTATTGGGTCAACATTTGGTGTCATTCGCAGCCCTATACAATTTTGTCTCTTGGCATAACATTCGGCCACAAGAGCTGGCCACCAATTGTAATTGATATTTTTCATTAATAATGAAGAATCTCTTCTGAATTGCACCCAGATAACAAATTGACACTAAGCACACATCTATTTCAGTGGTGGTATGATGCTAGTCCAACCCTGGCCCAATGGACACAATTTGTCTGGGCTAACACTGACACCAAACACTGGGCTCAAGGTCAGTCCTGTTGGGTCAACATTTTGGTGCTGACTGTAGCCCGATACAATTTTGTCTCTTGGCTCAACATTGGGCCACCATAGCTGTCAGAGTTTCAGTCACCAGATCTGCCTTGACAAAATTGGCCAAAGGTCAGACAATTTGTTGGGTTAACTTAGCCAGGTTTGTTATTAAAAGGTGCTCAGTTGGCAACCTGGGCAGGCTTGGTGGATGTAAAAGCAAAACTCACCAGTATCCAGGTTTGTCCTTTAAATAACACAAAATGGACAGGTGTGTCATCTTAAACATGGTAAGCTTTTATTCAGCAATATTAGCTTAGTTTATTAAAACTCTAGTGTTTCCTAAAGCATTGTGAAAAATCAGTCATCTACCAAATAATGCACCTTGTTCATGTTTATTAACCTTTTGCACACACCTTCACAATCACCACTGATAACAAGTTCTGGTTTACTTTAGAGAAGTGGGATTAATTAAGATATCTGCAATGCAAACAAAATCTATCAGGCATAACGGCGATATAATATCATCTCAATGACAAAATTGTCTGCGATTTTGTATGTGATTTTTTTTCTTTTATTCAAACAGAGGGAGGGCTTAGCCATGCTAGCACATTTACACCAGCTGGTCCTGCTCATCACTGTCTGCTCCCAGATGCACACACTTGCTTAATCAACTCGCTAATGCTTTTCTCCATTCACTTTGATTGGTGAATTTCCTGCATCCTAGTTTCAAGGAGGCATATTACTTGTAGTCGAGAGTGGCACCTCACGGTATGCCAGCGATGAGATGTTTTAGCGCACAAACCTGGCTTCTCTGCATGCCTCAGCAATTTGTGTTTGACATTTCTGAGTGGAAAATGCACTTGAACAAAAATGATTGTACTAATGCCTTAGCTCGTAACAGCCTGAACATAGAACTGGTATCATCAAATGGCTCCGACTGTTTTCTATTTTTTATTTTTCTCATCCGTTAAAAAAAAAAGCCTGTTGAAGTACTGGATGCTGTCCAACCATCATGATATATTGAAAGCTATTGAAATATGTAACTGCATATAGACAGTGTTCTTTTATGCTACAAGGAGCACAGCACGGAAACTTACATGTGATCAAAAACTCGGCTTGCCGTTAGCTATTAAACTGATCCTGGCTGTTAGACTAGGATCACTGAGGATCAAGAATGAGAAAGAATTGATACTGGCATATTTCTGTTAGCTCTTTGGGTTTTTGTTGCAGTCCAGAGGTTTGTGTAATGTGTTTAAAGCTGAAGTGGATTTAGAAAAAAAAATAATTGAAAAAAAAAAGTAGTTTTAATGGGTTTATTACTGGTAAATATTATTCAAGTGAATATGTAGATTCGTATATAATGTGTAATTTTATCTCTGTTTTTCTGTGCCTGATGGTGTACGGTACAAGATGAATGAATGAATGAATGAATGAATGAATGAATGAATGAATGTTGTAGTATAAGGCCATCTGGGGAATATTCAAAATGATCATACCGAGCCGGACTATACTCACCAGTGTGGAAATTCAAAAAAAGTCAAATGGCAGCAGAGAGAGAAAGAGACAGAGTGAGAGAGAGAGAGAGAGAGAGAGAGAGAGAGAGAGAGAGAGAGAGAGAGAGAGAGAGAGAGAGAGAGAGAGAGAGAGAGAGAGAGAGAGTTACTAAATTATGATGCGCTTTGAAACTTGACCACATCTTTGGTGATGTTTGGTCTCCATCCTTAATTAATTATTGATATTAATACCATCAAAAGACAGCTCTGTGAACTAATATAAAGCAATCGTTTTACAATCGTAGCTATTTAATTTATTTTATACATTTTCCATATATTAACATTCAACGAATGTTTGATAATGATGAATTAATACATGCTCTGATTCTTAACGAATCGAGAGCTAATGAAATGTATAGCATGCTTCATTATTTCCTGATATGCCAAGGATTAGTGTGTGTGTTAATTCATCATTATGAATGCATTAGTTAAGTATTAATACATTATGGGCCATATCCAGAGTTAGCAAATTAAGTCCAAAAGTTGCATGGAAATCTATTAGTGGGAAGGTTACCGTTTTTGCAGTTCTGTGCATTCTGTGTTCAGATTATGTGTGCTACCTGTCTGTAATTTATACCTTTACCTGTGTGTAATTTATACCTTTACCTGTGTGTAATTTATACCTTTACCTGTGTGTAATTTATACCTTTACCTGTGTGTAATTTATACCTTTACCTATGTGTATTTTATACCTTTACCTGTGTGTAATTTATACCTTTACCTGTGTGTAATTTATACCTTTACCTGTGTGTAATTTATACCTTTACCTGTGTGAAATTTATACCTTTACCTGTGTGTAATTTATACCTTTAACTGTGTGTCATTCATATCATTGAGCTTGCGAGATTATGCATTATTCTGTACCATTTTGTAGTATAAATATTCTTATCTATATTCTGTACCATTTTGTAGTATAGTAAGAGTAGTGTGTTTATAGTGAAAATTCTTAAATTAAAAAAATAAAATAAAAAATGTAATTAGCTCCATTTTTCGCTTGATTTTATTTTTCAACATTTTAAAAAGTCATTGTTTTTTTTTTTGTAGTTTTTTTTTGTTTTTGCTAAAGATAGCAGCATCACATTACATGCATTTGATGTTATTTTCTAAAGACCAGGAACACCTTATAAAAATAAAATAAAAATAAAAATAAAAAAATTAAATAGAGCTCCAGTTCAGTTAATTCTACTTTTCTAAAATTCATACACTAGACACACTAGACAATGCACAGTGTATATAGTATCATTTGGTACACAGCGAAGGCTTTTTACACAAACTTTAAATAAACTTTTACCTTCAAAAAGCCTAAAAAAATCAAGGATAGAAAATAAGGACTGAATAAGAAAATATCATACAAAAAAGTGACAACAACGCAGCTTGCACACTCATTCAGATAATCTTAAAGACGCCACAAAGTCAGAAGTCACAATCCCACACAGTAGCATGAATAGCACTTACAGTAGAGCTGTAGTTTATGTGAGGTCCAAATACTGATACTGAACACTTAGATCTTAACCAGAGTTTGTCTCTAAATACTTACTTGTGTAACTTATAATAAACTGATTCTCTTTTATTTTATAAATTTATTCCCTTTCAATGGTTTGGGCTATGCTTAGTATATAATCCATAAACGTCTCTCTTTTGTTCTTGCGTTGTTTGTTTGTTGTTTTTTTTTTTTTCTAGACATTTTTCTTGACATTTAGAAGGTAATTGTTAGACTTTCAACTTGTCTCTTTTCCTTTAACAATTTTAATTGTGATTCATTTTGACAGGTTATTCAATTTCAGACAGACAGAAGCTGATAAGTATTTTTTTGGAAATAAGTTGAGTCATGACCGTCCATAGATGCTCCGTACCGTGTTTATAATGGACCGCTTGAATAAACTGTGACAGTCTCTTTTAGGAAATTGCACGTCCACTACTTAGCAATTATTATTTTATTGCTATTTTATTGCGAAGTGTCAGTCGGCACTCTGAGCTTGGGTGCATGGTGTTCTGCGTTCGAATGATTTAATGGTATTGAAGAGGGCAACACAAAAGAGCATGAAAGAGAAGGGTAATGAGGATAGAAGTAAGCCGCTACATTAATAACTATGTAAGTTGCTTCAGGCTAGGATAGTGAGTGGGTTAAAAAAAAAGAGAGGGAGAGAGAAAAACATCTGAGAAAAAGTAATCAAAAGTGCCCCCTTTGTGATGATTTCAGCCTGCTGTATTATTTCTGATGTACTGTTGAGTCCAGTGGGAGCAGTCAGTATTGATTGCAAACCCCAAACACACATCTCTCTCTCTCTCTCTCTCTCTCTCTCTCTCTCTCTCTCTCTCTCTCTCTCTCTCTCTCTCTCTCTCTCGTTCTTTCTCTTTCTCTCTCTGTCTCTCTGTCTTTCTTATTTCTCGAAATAGCTTTGAAAAGAAAACAACATGGCGTCAAAAAATATTTTCCCTCTTCACTGGGTATGTTGCCGATAAATCGTGTGACTAGAGTGACTTGTTAAAAGCATTAGGGAACTGGTACAGTATGAACATCGATCATGCTGGAAGTACAAAATGATTTATTATGAGCCTTCTGGGTTTTTTTTGCTCACTAGTAAAGAACGCAGCTACTTTTACACAAGACATAGTGGAGGAAATGCATTATGCTAATCCACATTCATACCTACAGTAGACGCTGCACGTTTTAATAGCGTTTCTAAGCAAAGCAGCATCTGATTCTTTCACTTCTCTGTAGATCCGTGCTGAAAGCGATCGCTGTGAGTCACAAGGCGCTGAAACAGCGCTACGATTCTTCCATTCAGAAAGGTTATGACGTTTTTCTTCTGCTCGTAGCACATTGTGCTGCATATGGACACGCTTTTGTGCATTGATTATCGCAAACGTGTCTTTGCACAAGGTCACTTCTCACCCTTGAAAAATCTTCCGCTTCATTTTCTGAGCCTCCTGGCAATTCCGTGGCGACCCGGGTGTTTTATCACTCCTTTGTCACTCTAGTCAAAGCCTGCATGGAGTATGAGAGAAAAGCGACAAGTCCTTTGCTTTTTCTGCATGTGCTAGTAGCTAAAAAGGAAATGAATGGAGTCACTATACATGTTGAAGAACAGTCATTAAACCTCTACTGTATGCCAGGGGAAGTTTGAACTTTACATTTACATCATGTCTCCTCCGCCAAAGAAATCACTTATATGGAGTCTCTGAAAGACGTATCGGTGTAAATGTAGCCAAATGGAAAAAGTGTAAGAAGCTGAATTTGGGTTGCGGAGTTTTACAGGCCACAAAAAACCTTCCTTATTAAAGGTAAACGTCAATTTTAAATTCTAACATTTATGTTCTGAATTTTTAGATAGATATAAAGCTGTTTCGTTACTCGAACTCGACCAAAAACCAAATGCATTTCGCTTAAATTTGAATGCAGTGTACCATGAGAATAAATAAATACAATAAATTAACAATAATAACGTAATAAAAATTCTTTCTTTCTTTCTTTCTTTCTTTCTTTCTTTCTTTCTTTCGATAATTGTCACAGACACTCACAGACACACACACACCGCAATGACCACTTATTGCATCACTTGTGTGTAATCAAAATACACATATATCACAGATTTAGCCCCAGAATACACACACACACACACACACACACACACACACACACACACACACACACACACACACACACACACACACACACACACACGCACTCATACACACTCTCACACACACCTGGAGAAAAAGATGCAGTTTGCCTGTCTCTATTTCTTTCACTTTTATTTTTCACTGTCATTTTATCTCCCTCTCCCACTCTTTCTCCATTTCTTCCTCTCACTACCCCTCTCTTCATTCTCAAAATCTATCCTGCCCTTGTTCAACAAAGAGCGACTTTGGCTCAGACTAGCAAAGCTCTAAATCCTCTTTCTTCACGCCAATCTTTGTCCAGCTGAAAGCAGTTTTTACACCACTCTCTCTCTCACCTCTCTCTCTCACCTCTCTCTCTCTCTCCCTCTCTCTCTCTAGCTTGATAACATAATGTTCACAGGGTTGACTGTGTGAAAAGATGCCTAAAGTAATAAATGCATGTTTGTTTGTGCAGTAAAATGCTGAAGGAGCTGTATTTGTGGAACTGGGCAGAGTAAGATTAATAGTTTGACCCATAAAATCCAGTGTCATAATCTCAACAAGAACACATTGTATTCCTCTGCACTGGTAGGAATGATTGATAGACAGACAAAACTTTTAAAGCTCAAGTCCTCGTCATAACCAGGACAGATCTTTGAATTCGATTATTTAATCATTTATCTCCATTCTGTGTTTATACTAGTCAGGGGCCGGGGCAGGAGCAGGGGCAGGGGCAGGGGGGCTTTAGAGCCTATCCTGGGAATACTGGGTAAAGTGGGAAGACATCCTAGATGGAATGCCACTGTATCACAGAAAAAGAGAGAGAGAGAGAGAGAGAGAGAGAGAGAGAGAGAGAGAGAGAGAGTTAGTTATAAAAGTTGAAGAAAGAAAGAAAGAAAGAAAGAAAGAAAGAAAGAAAGAAAGAAAGAAAGAAAGAAAGAAAGAAAGAAAGAAAGAAAGAAAGAAAGAAAGAAAGAAAGAAAGAAAGAAAGAAAGAAAGAAAGGTTTTGTTAGGTTTTGGTCTTGAACTGTTTCAGTAGCCGTTACAGTTTCCGTGAGGAAGTGAATCATCTTTGTGTGCTTTATTCACATGAAGCTTTGCCTCAGTGTAACAGGAAGTAAAGCTGTGGAACATTTACTCCTCACTGATTTATCCCTCACCTCACTTTTATTTGCTGATGCTGCTGTTTGTCATGTCAAATCTAAATCCAGGTTCTGTACGACTACATCATGCTTGTTTTATGGGTCTAACAACCCAAGATGAACAAAGTGTGTGTATTTATCTGTCTGTGTTTATGTGTGTGTGTGTGTGTGTGTGTGTGTGTGTGTGTGTGTGTGTGTGTGTGTTATTTACAGCAGTATAAGTACCTCATAAAAGATGAAATGTGTATTTAGATAAGTGTCAGATATGTGACTCACCTTTACTGCGCACCGTCAACACGTCAGACGTGAGCAGAATGACTTTTATGGTGAGATAGTAAGTCACAGATGACACATTTTGTGTTACATTAGTTTTCATTACATTTGGGACAGAAATTAACTTACTGTTATTATTATTATTATTATTATTATTATTATTATTATTATTATTATTATTATTATTATTATTATTAATAACCTTTGAAATAAGCCTTCACTATATATTTATTTATTTGTTTGTTTATTTATTTATTTATTTATTTATTTTGCATTTAGTCAGTCATATCTAAATTTTGAACAGTGATTATTTTCTAAGAAAAGCATTTTTTAAATATTGTTAGCATTGAATTACGGAAAACATTAAATTACTAAAATTATTATTAGCATGAGGACATTAAGGTCATTCTAATTATACTTAAAATTATTATTGATGTTGTACTTTAAGTCGATAAGTCATGTGGGGATGTGGTAGGTTAGTGTTTAAGATGTTGGTCCACCATGTGCCTCTGCTGGGCCCCTTAACAAGGCCCTTACCACTCAATTGCTCAGTTGTATAAAATGTGGGATTAAACGTCGTCTGCCGAATGTTGGAAATGAAATGAAAGGTAACAAAGTCTTTCAAAGTGAGTAATCGATGTTTTACTATTATTAAAAATGAATGAGAGAACTTTTCTTCTTTGGGAAATCTTCAGGAAATGTGGACGAGGTAACTTCCTGTTGAACAGATGATTGGTGGAATGTATATTCTGGGACTGGAGGTTCTAGATAGATAGATGGATGGATGCAGGATGGATGGATAGATATTTAAAAGAAGAATAATGTATAAACTGTTATTGGCACCTTACTTGTTTAACTTTCTTCTCTATGATGATGATGATGATGATGATGATGATGATGATGATGTGTGTGTGTGTGTGTGTGTGTGTGTGTGTGTGTGTGTGTGTGTGTGTGTGTGTGTGTGTGTGTGTGGTGATGTTGGGTTGTCTAGAAATGTTGTATTTGTCTATTGTGTCTCTATAAATGAATGTTAGCCAGAATGAAAAATTTCCAACAAAGGCTATTTTATGTTCCAATGGAAAAGGCTGTATCTTATGTTTCCAACTGAAATGTCCTAAACATGATGTCTATTACCCCTCATACACATGGGCTGAAGTTTACCCCAGCCCGCTATTAGTGCACGACGCTGAGGCACTTCAGTGTATAACATTGTTCTACACAGCTGTTAGTCAGTAATGAACAAGGAAAGCCATTGTCCTTAAGACTGAGAGTGTATATTGATTGTGTAGGATGGATGAGCGAGCGCTCAGAAGAAGCAGCCCACTTGAGCATCAGCAAATAATAAAGACACCCCTAAGGCTAGAGCAATTAAAGGGCTTCAATTTGCACTAACAGCTTTAATTCATTTCAAGCACAAGACAACAAATTGGGAGTTTGTGTGTGTGTGTGTGTGTGTGTGTGTGTGTGTGTGTGTGTGTGTGTGTGTGTGTGTGTGTGTGTGTGTGTGCGCGCGCATTGTGTGCGGGGGTGGTGGTGGGGTGGACAAAATGAAGGCTTTCTATTACTGGTTAACATGTCAGCTGTGGAAACACACAAACACGTGTGTACATACAAACACATTGACAGTTGGTTGAAAATCCATTTATTTAAACAAAATATAAACCTGGGATTTATTTATTTATTCATTTTATTCATTTAAATCGGTCTCTCTATACCAAAACTAGACTGAAATCCTCTTAGCTCTTGGTCTGGCATGTTGTTCCTTCGGAGATGCTTTTCTTCTAACCACAGTTGCAAAAAGTGCTTATTTGATTCATGACTTCCTGTCAGCTCCAGGCTGGTCATTTTCTCTCTGGTCCAATCTCTCTCATCATCAAAGCAAGCCCAGTGCTCTGTTGCGAGAGACAGATTCAGCGGCGTGACAAACTGTCGACTTGTTTCTGGTGTACAGTTTGATAGCTTGTTACTGGATCTCTTGAAGCAGAGGTACAGTATATTAACTAGCCTGGCTTGGCATTTAGGGATGTGTTATACAATTGTACAGCATGCAGATGATCGATACATGGTGCCGTAAATCATCTTAATAGCACCTGAGAAACATGAGAGACTCGGTGAGAATCTGTTTCTCAATACATGGAACTTAATATATGGAGCCTGTGTACTGTACACCTGCTCATTCATGGAGATATTCAGTCAGACAATCCTGTTGCAGTCCATGCATTAAAATGAATAAAATCATGCAGATACAAGTCAAGAGTTTCAGTTAAAGATTATCAGAATGAGGAAATATGGGCTCTCACATTCTGACTTTGGCTGTGACATGATTATAGGTGAAATAGGGGCTGGTTTGTGTGTTTAAGAAACTGCTTAGGTAAGGAAATTTCACAAATAATGGTTTCTAAGTTTTCCACAGAATGGTGCGAAGAGCAAAGTGATAAAAAAAATGACTTGTTGCTCAGAGGTCAAAGGAGAATGGTTAGAGAGAAAGGTTTTGATCTCCAACAATCACTCTTTTTAACCGTGAAAAGCATCTCAAAAAAATCAAACTGTCAAACCTTGATGCAGCTAGACTACAACAACAACAGAAGCCCATATGCGGATGTTCCTGTCAGGTAAATACAGGAATCTGACTCTAGTGAGTGTGGTCACAAATGACTGGACAACCGAAGCTGAGATGGAAAAAGACAAGAATAGGGTGATGTGTGTACAGAATATCCATCTAATTCTCTTTTATTAATACATTGAGATTTACTAGTTTCTCTGAATTTACAATTGGCATTTCAGAATTTTTTTTTTTAGTATTGATTAGCTAGAAAAAAATAGCAGTTATTGTAAGTTTATTCTCAGACACGTCTGATGGTCAGCCTCGTCTCAGACGTACAACGTAACTGTAAAAACGTGCCATCTGATCGACAGCAAAAAATAATACTCACAGATAAAGTGTTTAAACTCATCACTGTGCTTAATACTTAACTAGTTTACTCAACCTTTTTCAAGTCTGTTAAGCTTCAGTGGCAGTTGCGCTTCAGTGGCGTATCTCTGAGGCTGCTGTAAATCAGTCAAGCACCTTGAGGTGCCTTGACTGACTTCCTGTTTCAAATGGAATAAACATATACATGAAGAATCATGGCTCGTAAGCCATTTCTTTCCAAGAGCTTTATCTGCAAGTAGAAAGGCAGGCACCCTGATGCTAGTGTAATCTAACAAATGGAGTGTCCAAAAATAAATTACAGAAAATGACTGTCGATAAATAATTATGTACAATGAAATTAAAATTTCCCACTTTTCTCTTTCTCTCTTTTCCCCATTTTTTTTTTTTTTTGTACCAAGTGCACTGCAAAACAGAGATTACTGCAAAATGCATTTTTGTCTGTTGTAAACTAAACGTTTTGATTTCCTGAAGGCGCACACGAGTCATTGCTGCTAACTCAGCATTTCTTCAGTTCGTGTATTAATAATTAAACGCTGAGAGAACGAGGCCGGTAGTTGATATACGAACCCAAGATAGTTCTGTAAAGAATTTTGTGCCTATATGATCTGTCTACGCATAAAGCCTATAGAGATTCTGTGTGGAGGTCATCCAATGTACCGTAACAATACGGTAACAAATTCATGTACAAAACATTTGGATATTTTTAACACAAGCTCCAATGTTAGCATTCCAAGCTAATGTTGAATATCAATTTTAGCTAAATCTTTAAACAAACCTAATTCAATCCAGAGCTCAGGTTCTTTTTTGAATGAATAAATAAATAAATAAATAAATAAATAAATAAATAAATAAATAAATAATAGCATTTAGTGTGAAGCTGCTGTTTCACTCGGATGAGTGCGTTTTCATTACGAGTAATTAAAGCAATTTAAATTGAAGGATAGATTTTTTTTTTCCAGATTGCCCCTTAATTACTTTCAGCTTTGCCACAAAGCAAAACATAATCAGAGAACAAACAGTTTAACATGGTATTGACTACATTTTCCACTTTACCCCATTGACATGGCACAAATCTGACCGGACTACAGACTTCAACGTGAACGTCAACTGCACTGTACAAGCATTACATAATTTTCACTGTAATTTGTATTGTATACCTGATGACTAAAGGCTGTTTTGTACATGCCAGGGTACGTTGTGTGTGCATGATTGCTTGGACATGAATTCAGCAGCTATTAGGGTCATAAATGAATAAAATGTGACATGTCTAAATGATGCAATACCAACGTATATAGTGGAGGCAGTATAGCTCCATGTGACATTTTTGTCCACGATCAAATAAGCAGACTAGTGTTCTAGACTAACACTAATGGTTTTCCTATTACATGATTCGCTGTAATGGTCTTAAACCGTCAGTTACAATATCTCTAAATAACTGTAGTTCTAATCATTTTCACAACATAATAAAGTTCACCAACAACCACATTCATTCTATATCTCAATTTTGATTAATCTCAATTAATCGAAAAAGTAGCTAAGTGGTCATAATGCCTACGTTGATGTAAGCTGTAAGTGTCACATGGTGGAGGCCTTTCTGTAAAATCCACTGCTGTTACTTGTGAATTGAGAATGAGGTCATGTAGTACTTAGTCTTTCTTTATAAAAGTCTGTAAAAAGGTGAACTAATGTGGTTGCGGTTGGAAAAGTTCAGTATTTATAGTCAATTATATTCATTTTAACAAATTCAGAGAACTCCTTTGCCACCACATTTAGAATGAGGTGAATAAGTGGCAGTAATTGGAGCAATTTAAATATAAGCCCTTTTAATGTGTAGCCTGACCTAAAGTGTGCATATTAAGTTAATTGTGCCTATATACAGTGTCTCGCATAAGCATTCACTTCACTTCAACTAAGAACCTTTTGTCATATTTCAGAATAAGCCTTGAATGGACTTGAGTGACATTATATGTCACAAACCTATTTAATTTAGCAATGAAAAAAGCTCTAAAGGTGATTATATTCACCTCAGTTGAGTCCGCATAATTTACCATCAAGTCATGTTGTTAATTGTATAGAGTCTCTAGAGCTAAAAGTCTCTAGATTTTCCGAGGACATACTTCAATAAATAATTTGATAAGAATTCACTTCAGTTCAAACGTATTTGTGTAGCACGTTTTACAATGGACGCTGTCTCAAAGCAGCTTTACAGAACAAAAAGTTTAATATTATATAAAGATTAATATAATACAAAGGTTCAAGATTAATATTAGACTTATATTTAAATGTGTTTGTATTTATCCCCAATGAACAAGTCTAAGGTGACTGTGTTGAGGAAAAACTCCCTTAGATGGAAGAGAAAGAAACCTCTAGAGGAACCAGACTCAAAAGTGAACATCATCCTCATTTGGGTGACACTGGAGGGTTCAGGTGACACTGATTATAAATATACACTCCTACAATTGTGTATCGATGAGGAGGTTGTTGTCCTACTGAAGCTGGAACACTTCTAGATGCCTCAGTATCCTTACAGGGTTGGCCTTATCTTGATGAAAGTCCAAAATCTTCATGACATTGAACACAACTGGAGCTGGTACAATATCTGGATGCCTTGGGATTGGTAGAAAAGAGAAGCAGTGGACAGGAATTAGTGTAGCTGCTGTTCATAAAATTAGCAAGCACTAGATTATAATGTCCATGTACTAGAGCACACGATTATGAGAAGTATTTGGATTTGGGAAGAACCAAGGATTCCAGGTCCTGGAGAATGTTCTGGAAACAAAAACATCTCAAAATTGAAACATACTGTAAACATTTAATCTTTTTTTTTTAAAAACTAAAAGATTATAACACGGTTGCTACTTCGCCTAGATAATGGTGTTGGCTAATTGTTAGAGACCAAAGAAAGAGTGCTAAACAACACAAGGGGGGTCAAGTGTCAATGTATTACTACCATCACCATGCTTCATTCACGTGTAATTACAGTATATATTTATTTCAGGTTATCATGAATATAATCAAAGAATAAGCTTATAATAATAATAATAATAATAATAATAATAATAATAATAATAATAATAATAATAATAATAATAATAATAACAGGGGGCACGTTCGCATCACACCTCCAGGGTTGGGGGTTCGATTCCCGCCTCCGCCTTGTGTGTGTGGAGTTTGCATGTTCTCCCCGTGCCTCTGAGGTTTTATCCGGGTACTCCGGTTTCACCCCCCGGTCCAACGACATGCATGGTAGGTTGATTGGCATCTCTGGAAAAATGCTGCCTTGATGCCCAATGACGCCTGAGAAAGGCACAGGCTCCCTGTGACCCGAGAAGTTCGGATAAGCGGTAGAAAATGAATGAATGAATGAATGATAATAATAATAACACCTGCACTAAATTGTCACATGTAGAGGCAGACGGTAATAAAGAAAATGATTTGAAATTGATATATGGCCAGATATTAAGATGTAGTAAAATTGTTTCATTAGTAATTGTTATAACCCACAATACAGTGAAATACACTTCACTGAAAGTATTGCTTGCAACGTGTTGGTCTTTATCTCTTGTTTCTTGTACTGTATATTTTGCCAAGTTGTACATTTCAATACTTTTTCCTGATAGTTGGAAAGCTTGAGCATTGAAGCGAAATAGTTTAGCTTCTGTTTTTGTCCTTTAGGGTGTTTATGTTGTGGCATTTTCACCAGACGTCTTTCTTCAAATGCACTAACTGCTCAGTTTGCATTTGTGTAGCTGAAGCGTGAGGTCAATTAGTATTTGATCTATAACCAAGCGATTTTTTGCAATGATGGTCATGCCAGATGCAGTCTCAGTGTGTTTGCTTAAAGTCTAATGAGTCTGAGTAGAAAAAGAACAAATGTGCCATGTGGGTTTTACAAGTTTAGTAATATTAGACCATTTCTGTAATTCTCCTTATGTAAAGTCGTGTAAACGGACTAGTGGAGGTCATTAGAGGCGGTTTATTTACAGCGGAGAGAGGAATCACAGAGTGGGTTTGCTAATTTATTTATTTATTTGATCCAGGATGATGAGCAAAATACGGATGGGGAAAACGAAGCCTATTGTGTTGTGTTAAAATAAAATCTTTCTCTCTCTTTTACTCTCTCTCTCACTCTCTTTCTTTTACTCTCTCTCACTCACACATACAGTACAGTACACACACACACACACACACACACACACACACACACACACACACACACACACACACCTTTTAATATCCTTAAGAGGACCTTCCATGTAATTGTCAGGACTCAGCCTGGACTGTTGACCACGTGCCTTTGTTTACGTTCCTCGTCACGTGTCTGCCCCGCCTTCGTCTGCCCCTCCCTGTCTCCACACCTGTTCCTAATCATGTCTCATTGTCTTTTGTATTTAACTGTGCCGCGTTGCCTTGTGCAGTGCGGAATCAACTGTTGTCTTTGTCTGGTCTAGTTTGTGTTATGTTTCATGTTTTTCATTATTAAACCCTGTTCATTTTTGGCATCCTGCGTTTGGGTCCGATTTTATTATGTGTTCATGACAGTAATATTACTGAATTCTATATGTCTTTTATTCTTTAATAATTTTTAATAAACACCAACGTTTCCATGTGGATCTGTTTCTTCTACTAAAATGTTTTAGCTTCACCTGTCTGTAATATAAATCATATTGAATACGTTTCTTTATGTTCTTAAAGAACGTCTGAATTCACGTTTTGAATGGTAATTTAAGAAATGCCTCTGAGGTTCCTTCATGTTTGTTTTTCTGTCATCTCGTTAAATCCCTCTTCTTTGCCAGGAAATCCTCTGTTTTATTGTGCGAGTGTAATTAGGAAGGAGCTCTGCAACACTTTGTCATGTGCAACCTTTTCCAGTTTATGCCACATGTCAAGTCTGTTTGTTTTTGATGGATATTATTTATTTAAAATGATTCCTCCAGTATTTTGTCTATTGAAAAAGTTGCGAACACAAGCACATTTATATACATTAACCTTCGGATATACTGACAATGTGAGTTATGGAGACAATTATTATCCTTTTAGTCATCTTTAGAATGAGCTAATAATAGCCGCATATAGTTCACGGTATCTTTAATTAATCGCATGTAACACCAGTGCTGTTTCACACGAACCTTTTATCCACTTAAAGGCCTTCAGGGAACAATTATGATTAAATGGGGAATTCAATTTAGGTCTGTTAGAGACAATGCAGATAGCTAACATGGTCAACTGGACTAAAGCTGAACTAAAGCATTTCTAAACTCATTTCTCGGTCCATCAGACAGCAATCATATAGTTGCTACTTTTTCCAGTTATCAGTTTTTTCTTAGTTGTTTATTTAAGGATGCATCTATAAAAACTACAAAAAGACAAATGATAAAATTTCGAATATGATAATAATTTTTGTGATAACGAAGTGAAGATGTTACTGAGCCGCTGCGACAGTTAATCGTAGTTCAGTCAGCATTGTGTCCGGGATGTCGGGTCAGAATAGGTGGACAATTTGCAGTCATTTATCATACACCAGCACAAACATCATCACATGACAAAATACAGCATGAAAGATATATGACTCCAGATTGTCTAGATACAAGAGTCACAGCCAAATCAGACCAAAGCACACAGATACTATCAAATTATGAGTTTGGTTGTTTTTTTGTTTTTTTTGTTCATGTTTATTTCTTTGATAATTTGTTAGAAATGATAGTCATCCAGCTTACTCGTGTTGCTGGTTTGTTTTATTGTTTAAACATGGGAAAATGTTTGGGTAGAGAGCTCATGATTGTTAATAGTTTTGATCTTCCTTCTGTAATTTCAAACAGCTAGATAGAGTTAGTAAAGATAGTAGAGCAGTTTGTGGGTTACAGAATTGGAGACGCAGGTAGATGTGAGCTTCCATAGTGTGTAATATTTCTGTAATGTTAGGTATTAATACAAGTGGTTAGCACGTTTGCCTCACACCTCCAGGGTTGGGGTTCGATTCCCGCCTCCGCCTTGTGTGTGTGGAGTTTGCATGTTCTCCCCGTGCCTCAGGGGTTGCCTCCGGGTACTCCGGTTTCCTCCCCTGGTCTAAAGACAAGCATGGTAGGTTGATTGGCATCTCTGGAAAATATTCCGTAGTGTGTGAGTATGAGAGTGTGTGTGCCCTGCGATGGGTTGGCACTCCGTCCAGGGTGTATCCTGCCTTGATGCCCGATGACGCCTGAGATAAGCACAGGCTCCCCGTGACCCGAGGTAGTTCAGATAAGCGGTAGAAAATGAGTGAGAGAGTGAGAGATATTAATAAACAGATAATGATATATGTCTAAAAACTGCATACATCTGTACTATTTACTTTATCAAAAGAGCCTGAGATTCAAGCTATGGACACATATGCGCAGGACAACCTACAATAAAAAGATCTTTAAGGAAATATAAATATTCTCACTCACTCACTCATTTTCTACCGCTTATCCGAAAATATAAATATTAACTAAGTTAATATTTATATTTTCGGATAAGCGGTAGAAAATGAGTGAGTAGGTGAGAATATTTATATTCTCATATATAAATGTAGGCTGTTTTCATTGTTGTGCATTAACTAATGTGATATGTATATGATATATTCTAGATTAATTACTTGAGACTCAATCATTTTAATAATTAAGCGTAATGATGGATAATTCCATTTATTAGTTATTGATATTTGCCTTTGTTTGTTGTTTTCAGACTTTGATGATGACGAACAGAAGGTCAAGACCCAGAGGCCAAGATCAGCCGACCAGCCGGGAGTGTTCCAAGCCCAAACAGGTACGCTTTACTTTGTCTTCTCTCTCCATAAATTCTATGGTTAAAAAAATACAAAAAATAAAAATATCTTGCTAGGCAACCCCATTTCACAACTTTTACATTGTAGCCTCACTCTGTCTATTTTAGCTCTGAGGGAAGATGAGAATCTGACTCACCCACATGCAAATGAACATGTAATGTGATTATAAGGCGTGCAATTAATTCAATTTAGCCAGTCATTCTGTGATGCTGCCTCGACACAAGGACATTTTGGAAATGACATAGAAGAGTCTGGAGATCATCACCCGCTGGCGCGCTTTACCCTGCTGGTGTGGCTGTGTCCCAATGCCACCTCCAAGGAAGCTGTATATAGTTACTCCAGGCACAGTGAGAGGCAAATCAAAGTGAAGCAATGAAACGCAAGCAAATAAAGTATTGGCCCAGGGCATATGGCCTCTCTCAAAGCTGCCGAGTCCAATTAACATTGGTGTTCTTTCTCCCCTCTAACCTAATCAACAGAACACTGAAGTCTGGCACTTGGGCTTCTGTTAGGAGGTTGAAGCATATGGATCGTGTAAATCTTTGAAAACTGTATAGGTTTGCTGACCTTAACAGGAAGAAGCAATTCACTGACTGACACTATTAAAAACAAACACACTAATACTGGATAGTGCCACCATCATGCCACCTCCATCAGCCTGCACTGTCGACACAAAATAAGTTGGGTCCATGGATTCATTCTGTCCCAAGTGTAGCCTCAGATCCTAGTTTCTTGCTGACAGAAATGGCACCTGATGTGACTGATGTGATCTTCTTCTGTTAGAGCTCCACAAGCTTGAATGCCATGTGCATTCTCTGAGCTTTTTTGCTCACAACTCTTGTACACGGTGCTTCTTTAACCATCTATAAATGGGGCCACATTACCTGATGTTATATAAGGTAGATGTGGTTTATATAATGTCTGTTCTATACTCGGGCAGCAAACATGTATTTTCAGCTTTTTAGACATCTCAGGTCATTTCACTGTCTAATTAGACCATATGTACTGTAGTTGCTGAGGGATTGGTAACAGTAATGTTTGTACATACAGTAGTGTACAGGAACTGTATCATAGCTATATTAACACCTGAATCTATTAGACTGTGGTTGAGCATGTAAAAGTGAATAACAGCTCCTGACTAATAAGGAGCCGTACTTTTTGTTGAATATTTTGTAATTGCAACTGGTTTGTCACCATCTCTCGTGCCACTGACACTGGTATACATTTGCGCTTTAGTCTACTTGATAAAACGTGCAGAAACGTGCAGATCCTGCATTCTGTGTGGACTGAATTTTATAGTTGCTCATCTGGTGTGAATTCAGACTCAGTAGCGTGACGTTCGGCAGTCAATTTTTTTTAATTGTCATGAAATGGCCTTTGGTTTAGTTCCCATTATCTTAAAGCAAAAATTATCGCATTTAATCTCAGTTGTTTTCTCATCTACATGAGAAGAGAGGATTACAGGGGTCTGAAAAGCCAGGCTTCGCTTAAATAAGACATTGAATGCATGTGTACTGTATGATTACGTCTCTAAATCGCATATTATTTATTTTTATATATACAGTATATATAAGGAGAGTTGATGGTTAACTGAGTTTTGTCACTAGAGTATACAGGAAACAGGAAGGTAACTGGATGATCCCGTGAATAATTTTTTTTATCATGCAGTGTTTGTGGCCAGATGTTTGTGGACACCTGACCATCACACTCTTATGTCTTCTTTCCCCAAAATATTGCCACAAAGTTGTAAGCATACATTTGTATACAATGTTTTTGTACGCCTAACCATTGCAGCTGCCTTAAGTGGATCTAAGTTGTTTAAACCTCTTCCACCATAACAATGCTTCATTTTACAAAGTGAGTTTGTGAAGAAATGGTGTGTTATGGTTGGTGTGGAAGATTTTGAGTGTCATGCATAGAACCTTGACTTTGACTCAACCCCACTGAACACTACTGGGGTGAACTGGATCAACAACTGTACCCCAGACCTCAACATCTGATCTCATTAATGAACTCGTAGCACAATGAACCCAAATTCCGACAGCCACACATCTAGCAGAAAGTCTTCATCTAAGTGTGGAGCATATTATAACAGCAAAAGGGGACTTTTTCACCACTGAAAAAAACAACAACAACAAAAAAAACTTTATCTATCAGTGTTTCAATGCAACCCATAGTTTCTTTGCTGCCATTGGCTGCCTTTTTAGCAAACCCAGATCAGGGTATAACTTGAATAACCACTGTAAAGTACACTTAGCAATATTTTAGCTACTTTAATTAAGACCAAATATGATTCAATGGATTAATGTCATTTTTCAAGATTGAAACTACCAGCTGACAAGTATTTGTTGACTATTTGATGGCAGCCAAATCATGTTAAATCACTGAGCACTAAAGCTGGTGTTATGTACAGCAAAGGCTTTAATGGTTTTCATCCTCATTTGAACTCTGTCTTAGGTGATCCAGCAGCTGAAGAGTGGTCTCAGTGGAGTGTGTGCTCATTGACGTGTGGGCAAGGATGGCAGGTGCGTACTCGTTCCTGTGTGTCCTCTCCGTATGGCACACTGTGCAGCGGACCGCTGAGGGAGACGCGCCTCTGTAACAACACTGCCACCTGCCCAGGTGAGCCCCAGCATCAAGCAGGTAGTGTACCTCCTTATCATCCAGACATACACACACACGCACACACACACATTGAAAATGTACTGCATGAGCACACACATTAATGTTGCGGTTAGCTTCCTTTCACTAAATCTGTAGCCACAATGCACGGTATGCATGAGAATGACCGCACAAACTTTGCATTATTCTTTATATCTGGCATAACATTTACTCACTGGTCTCTCACACACACATGCACTCACACACAGGGTCGTATACCCTAATCGACTAATACATTCACTAGTCGCTGCTGTGGATTAGGTACTGTAGGTATTACAAAAAAGGATAAATGTACTTTGAGAAAATGAAGCCAGTTCTACAGTCAACTGCACATTGTGTTTAACTACATTTTCACCCCTTTGCTTTAATGGAACATTTTTACTTTCAAATGGAGTCTATAGGTGTGTGTAAAGTGTGTGAAAGAGGTGTGTTTTTTAATCCCAAACCCAAACGGTATTGCTCAGGCAGTTCTTCTTCATATATGTTAAAGCTGAGTAAAATTCCAATACAGTCCTTGCATGGAATAGACTCCGTCTTGTTCGGTGACGTGTGCTATAGATCCCACTCAGCTAGTTTAGAGTCCGTAAGTTAAATATGCCAGAATATACACGTTTTCCCGACTCATTTTGGGATGCTATTGACATTATTGGTGACATGGAGTCTGAAATCTTCCAAGAAAAGAATGTTAGTCATTGAGGTTTAGGGAAATCTACTTGAGTTTATTCTTTTAAGCTAATACCAGTGAAGATCTACATGTAATTACTCATGTTCAATGCCCGTGCATCGAAGATGACAACATAATGCATCTTGGCTCAAATCTTTGGTGTTTTGGAAAAGCACCTTAGAATATTGTTGAGTTTGATTGCTTTTGCTTTCATTTCTTTGATCGCTATATGAAATCTTGGACCTTAGATCCTGGCTTTGATCTGATCAAAGTTTGGTGAGTTTGGTGAGGTTAAGAGATTTATATTTATATATCTAAAGTGACAGAAGTTTGGTCTTCGTGACTCTGTACAACATCACTATAGATTTGAAATGAAGAAATGAAACACCTGGGTATATTAGATTAAACTTTCGCAGTAGGTATCGCAGTACATTTTTATCTACTACCATGACAAAATTAGGGATCTCTAAACAATAGTACTAAATTCTAGCCAGATCTTCTATCCATAATTTTTTTTAAAGGATATAAATGTCAACACTGATCAGAGCACTCATTCTTGTAAATTTTTATGCTCATGACCACGAGGCCAGTCTTCATTGCCTTATAGTTAATGCACATTTCCGGGCCCATGAGCCATTTATGGATTACCATTAGTTTTAGTATAATGTAGGTCATACCATATGCTAATGTGGTACTTATGCAAATAGAGTAACTGTCGTATTTGTTATTTAGCAGCTGTATTGATATCCCAATATTCATAGCCTCCTCTTTGATGATAAATGAGTTTGTAAGGTTAGCGTTTGATGTATTTTTAGCATTTACTCCACTTGCTGAGGCATGTGGAGTCAGGACAGAGGCGGCTGATCTCAAATAAGGGAAAAACACATGGAATTTATGTACTGTGTAAACTGCTTGGGCATGGATTTTGGGATGTAGTTTCAAAGAAACACAATACAGACTGGAAGAAGCATTTTCCTAAATGCTTTGTTGACATATTGGTTATAAATCATTCACAAATCATCAGGTTTGCCACAAATCATTATCTTATGCTAGAAAAAAAATGGATGGAAGGAATAAAACACGCATAGTCAGGGTCAAACTGGTTTCAAAGACATTCCACAATGTTATGTAGTTGAATATGGTTGAAAAGTGTGAGATATCGTTCACACATGAAGTAAAGTCATAGAAATGTTGGCAAATAGCTATTGTATCAGACGATTGAACAATTTGGGAAATTGAGAATTTGGGCCTTTACAGGAAAATTATGGTTGATAACGTGGTGTCATGTGTAGCAGTTCAACACAAAGCAGTGTTACTGTGAGCACCCTGAAGTATTTTAATCCTCTTTTACCTCCCTCTTAAAAGACAAATAAATAAAAGACAATAAAAGACAATTGTCACAACCAGAGGAGGAACGAGGCGGACCCGCACACAGGATAGCTTCAAATGAAAGGGGTTTAATAAATGATAAAGACAAACACAGGACAACAACGAGGACTAAAATAATACACATGACGAAACCAACCTAGACTAGATGTAAACAATGAATCCGCACCGCCAGCGGCAACACGGCTCACATTTATACACAGGACAATAATGACACAATGAGGAGCAGGTGTGGTGACTGGGAGGAGCAGACAAAGGCGGGGCAGACACGTGACGAGGCACGACAACAAACACACGTGGCCGAAAGTCCGTGCTGAACCCTGACAACAATTAACGTTGTAAATACCAGCTTCAATTTAAATTTCTGCCTGTTTTGTTGTGTCCATTTTCACGGTAGACTGAAAGTAGACACTCAGGACTTGTGTGTGTGTGTGTGTTTTTTTAATAGGTTTTTTTTTTACATACACACAAATGTTTCTATCTTCAAACTAAATGGTGATACTGTATCAAACTAATTTCTGCTCTCTCGGATGCCCCAAATGTTTGTTCACAAACGTTTAAAATTTCATAATAGATAATTTATTAGATAATTTTCTTTAAGCTGATTGAATATGTCCTATAATTCACCCGTGTACTGGTTAATAATAAAGAAAATCAAAATTCATCCTCCGGAAGACTTTCCTGTGGAGGAAAAACCTATGTTAGACAGCACAGAGAAAGAATTGAGATTCCTTCCAAAAATAGTTCATAAACCTCTTCTTTTAGAAAATGTCCCTATGTCAGAGTTTCTTATTAGGTCTAGATTACATGAACAATTATCTATAGCTAATCTTACATATTAGCTGTTACTATAGAAACATTATTAGATATCAGATATCATATTAGATCAACGCAATAATATAAACATGTCATTTGAATGTAATTTGCCATTTGTGACAAGGCAATGTGATTACTGGAAATATAACATTGAACAGCACTGTTATATAAAATTAAGTCCAGCAAAATTGAGTTCAGTGTCTTTTTTAAGGTCTGTTTTGAAATCCTTAGTACAAGTTCATGGCCGGAGTCTGAAACACAGACAGACGTTTTCATCTCAGACATTTCCAGACAGTAAGAACCTGACTTTTATCCCTGTATAAAAAGACACATAACAAAACAGTGTACTGTCTACTGGTCTTAATGAGACAATGATGTCCATGAACCGAAGTTCAGTTTTCAGGATGCAGCATTGAGGAAAATTGGAATGAAACAGAACCACGAAATTGTTTTCGAATTAAAATGGACAGTACAGCCCCACACAACCAAGGTCTATTATTAAACAGCGGTGTTACGGCCACAGCCCATGATGCACCTGGTTCTCTTTTTTCCACTCCTTACTCTTTCATTATGGATGAACAAGTGTGCAAGTGATTTACGCTGACCTTCTGTGTAGCCTATTTATTATTCAGTGGTGAGTGCTATTGTTGTTGCATTGGGGCTAAGAGCAGAAGGCTAAGGGGATTCCCAAGGCTTGAGCTGAGCATCAGCTTAACTCCACACACACACACACACACACCTTTGGCAAAAATTCAAAATGAATTTAATTAATTGGCCAAAGCAATCATAGGAAAGTGTATTTTGCTTGCAGAGGGATTATTAATCACAATAGTTCAAGCATGAGCATCAGAACAGAAAGTGGTGTTATATTTGAAGCGTTAGGGTATTTACCATTTTCCTGCCCCCCCCCCCATACAATATCATTCAAAATGATGAACAATAAAATTCGATCATAACTGTTCTCATTCTTTTAGTATCCGTTCAGTGCTACTTATTAATGAATGCTGTTAATCCCAGAAAGAAACCCAAGAGATTCCTTCCTCATAACAGGATATTTTATCTCCTTAGACAACTTGTGAATCTCACCTTTAGTCACTTCATGCAAATTTGGGGTAACCATGGACTGTCCTCTCCCTCTAGCATTGCTAATCTACCATGCTCATGTGGATTTCTCCTTTACAACATCAGAAGGATTGTTGCAAGTCACTTGTTCAGTTGCTTGTTCAGTCCCTTGTTATTTTGAGACTGGACTAATACAACTCACTCATGGCAGGTCTCCCTCTGAGTGCCATTCGACCTCTGGAAATGATCCAGCTGTACAACTTGTTTTCAACCTTGTGAAGTTTTCCCACACCACCCCATTACTTGGCTTTTGGTGGCTTCATGCATTAGATTTAAAACACTGATGCTTGCCTATAAAACCAAAAACAGACCACCTCCTACCTCAAAGTTCTTACCACACATAACACCACTCTATGCTCCCTCAAATCCTCCAGAACTGCTCGAATTGGTCCCACTATCCCTCAGGGTACAAGGAAGACCTGCATCAAGACTCCTCTGTTTTAGCACCTGTGAGGTGGAATAAACAGATGACTTGCTCACTGGCTGTCTTCAAATGATGTCTAAAGACTTATCTCTTTTTGAAATTCCTAAACTAGCCCTTAAACAACTTAAACTAGTCCTAGTAAACAGTATCAGGATGTGTTCTTTACTGCCAAATGCTGTAAATGTAATTACTAACTAGTTAAGTTGAATAGTATCAAAAGAGATAATGTGTAATATGGTAATTAAGACTAAGGGCCTTTTTACACCTGGTCACTTCATGTGATTTCTCTGATCCGATAGCTATCTGATTTGTTAAAACTGCTCCATTTACATTAGACCACATAAATACGTCTTGGCGAATCGGATATCAATCCGATCTTTCTACCCGACCAAAATGCAAATATATTTTACCTCATTTCCGGGGTAATTGAAACGGAACACGATTTGGTGTATGAGTTTTTCAGAATGCAATCAAAAAGAAGATGAAAAAACTTGTTACGATGGTTATGCTACAAAAAACAGCATTTACTGTTTGCTGCATTTTCGCTGGCAGCAGCAGTGCATTTTAAGACCCAACGAGACACCTGGGTTAAAGATCGCATGCGAGTGACGTACTTCCGTTTGGGAGAAGTATAGCACTGACATATGTGGCTTGAACAACTGTATCCATTTACACCTGTCCAGTTACGTCTGAAATGCGTCCCAGACCACCTCCTGAAGTGGTGTGTACGATCGGATTTATTTCCGTCTCAAAAACGTTTCGGAGGGCATTTACACCTGGTCTTTTTACGATGTAAAAAGCCCCTAAGAAGTTAAAAGGCTTCTTATAAAATAAAATAGACTGAATAAAGAGGTTCTGCATGCGTTAATTGGTTAATTAAATTGGTGTAAAATATACTGTTATATATTGTGCAACAAAAGAAATAATCAGAATTCCTCATGATTAAACAATTATTATTAATATGAATTATGCTGAAACATGGTTAGTTGCAAGGTTTTCCTATGACCTGCTGCTTACTCCTCATTATGTGGTAATTGCAGAGCTGCGGGTGAGCTCCTTGATGTCAGCATTGCCTTTTTCCTTTTTTTTTTTTTTTTTTTTTTGGCGTGCTGAGCGCCTTACTACGAGATGATATCAGGAAAAATATTAAAGAAAAAAAAAGCAGTTTCCAAGAAAATGTATTTTTGTTACTGCCTTATATTTGTAGTGATACACTTCACTATAGCACTAGGGTGCAAACAGTACTCTTCTTTGTAAATGCTTCTTTTTAATTCTTTGTGCTTCGAGTCTACATGTACTGTATGTCATATTAATGCAAATGTAGTTTACCTTAAAAAAATGATTTAAGGTGCATAATTGGGCCTAAATCCTTGTTTACCAGTACACAAACTTTCAACATATCAGACATTTACGATCAGTATAAACAAATTAATTATTTGAGCACCGCTAGTCTGATTACAGGGTGATGTTTTTTCATAATTTTAGTGTTTGAACATAACACCTTCACACCTTTTCATTTTAGATAGTTATGAGCAAGCATATCTCAGAGAGCAGAAATGAATTTGATATCTTTGAAGATAGATCCATCTTCTGGTAAAAAGCCTTCCTATTAATATCTTGCCCTTAGAAGGTTAGGTAAAAACAAGCACTTACTGTATAAAAAAAAACTGCTGCATCCTTAAAGCTCTGAGTGTCAGTTTTCATACGAGCTTCATATTAACCACCACTGTGAAGTCGGACATAACAAACGAATGTTCAAAGAAATTTGATGCTAAACATGTTCACAATAAAACAGGTACAAATTCCACAATTGTTTGCATTCTCCTTAAAAGAATTAAAGACAAATCTTTATGACTTTAGGGTTAAAGGTACATTATGTGCACTTTTCCAGGTAAAAGATCTACCACATCTTGCATTTTCAGCAGCGTTGCAATATAAATTAAACATTTATTCTATTCTGTCTGTGAACAGCTGTTTTATTGCAGAGGTTCTTATCTTCTTTTAGCCCAGGCAGAAATAAATAAAATACAGCAGAGATATCTTCTAATATGGCATGGTTTATGTTCTACTTAAATAGTTTAGTATGTAATGTACTGTAGTAGTACACTTTCAGGAAAAAAAAAGCAAGATTTAGATTATCATCGTTATTTTTTAAGCACCTGCTCCTCGAAAAGGTCTCCGGACAGCCCAAGATCTAGACACCAACACCTACGGAACTATGGATCAATGTGAAATATGATATAGTTTATTCGCTTTAGGACCAGGCATCATGGTGGCATAGTTTGTAGCTGGTAGCGATCTCAATCCAAAGCTTGGATTATTGTGTATGTAGAGTTCCTCGTGTTCTGTTCATGTCCATGTGGGTTTTGTTTGACTACAGTTTTCTTCCACCTCTTGAACACATTCTGGTAGGTGGCTGGTGGGTAAATCACCCCAAGGTGTAAAAGAGTGTTCTTGTGTGTGTGTGTGTGTGTGTGTGTGTGTGTGTGTGTGTGTGTGTGTGTGTGTGTGTGTATGTGTGTGTGCGTGCATAGTGGCTTGCAACACATCCAGGGTGTATTCCCACCTCATGTTCAGTGTTCCCAGGTTAAACTCTGGATCCAGATGAACGAAGAAGAACTTTAGAAATATATTCTTTGTACCAAACTTTGTGTACTGCACATATAGTATACGTGCCTAATGGATATAAAGTTTTAAATGCTCTAAGAATATGGTATGCCTAGATAAAGCAAATTAAGTCTTATTACTTTTTTCACTGTCTAGGTTTAGATTTAGTGGTAATAGAGAAATACTATTTAAGACCCTATAAGACTGTACACAGTAATCTAATGTAGCCAAAAGTGAATAAATGGCAAGCAGCAAGCAATGAAAAATAAGTGTATAGATCCCTGCTGTGTGAGGCTGTAGAAGAAGGCCGGGGATGTAGGCGAAATTTTAGCCGAGCTCTCGGCTCGTGTTTATTCAGTCTGGTTTTTTCAGTGCACTTTCAGGAACTCAATAAAACAAGACAACAACAGTGAATAGATCCGTCCCGAGCTCACAGCTTTCGCTCCGTCAGGTTCAAGTTCACACTCCTTGGCGTGTGTGTATGTGTGTGTGTAGGTGTGTGCGTGTCTCGCAAGCACTGTACAGCAATACCGCTCTCTCGTTCCATCTTTCTATATCTCTCTCTCTGTCTTACTGGTTCCTGAAATCACAAAAAGGCACAAATAAGTAGTCTAATAGAAAACAAGTGAGAATCATCACGCATTACCTGATTTATTTAACTCTCCTAGCTTGACTCACTTTGTCTTTCTCCACACTCGATGCTCGTCCACACGCCCGCTCCCACACACCTTTGAGTCTGTTCTCAGATCACCTTCTTTCTTTCACGTGTGATATGAGGTGTAAAATGAGGTGTGAGTGTGCTTTTACTTACCTCTTGTCCTGTTAGGACTTTTTGTTTCCCATAACATATTAATATGATACAATCCACAACACTTTATTTGAAGGATACCTACATATGGCCTTTATTACACTTTATTACTTTTACAAAGCAATGCTTGAGGATTTATAAAAGGCTCATAAAGGCTCAAAATCTGCAGGGAGATATAGAAGAGAAAAGATAGAAGAGATAGAAGAGAAAACAATCATTGTGCATCTTTATGGGTTTGCTGATTGAGATTGTTGCTTCATTCTCAACATTTTCAGATTGTCGTATACATGAAAATGGACACACACTGACAGCACACTGACTCTGAAGAGTTCATAAATGCAAAAAAATAAAAGAAATGTGTCCTCAAGTAAAACTATCAACAATCAATAAACCTTGCAAATGGATCTGCTTTCTGCACAGCTTTTGTGCTGTTACCGTCTGAACAGTTCAGTCACCTGAAATCATTTCATTTTCCTGTCATATGGGTTTCTTGTATCATCACGTCTCAATGATATGAATGAAATGAAAATAAACCAACATCACTCAGTTGTATACAGCTATAAGAAATACAGTGGTTACTATAAACACACCCCCAAAAAAGGTAAGATGACAAGTAATGGAACGAAACCAGTTGATAAACTGTGCATTATTTGTAACTCTGCTGTTTTCTTTTTACCCCAACAATCGAAACAGAGTGTGATACGTAAGAGGTGTATACGATAGGGTAAAAACTATCATCAGGAAAGGTACAGAGATATGGTTCAAATAGGGAACAAATAGGTTACAGTCTTTAATAAAGTATCGCAAAAATAATAGTAGTGGGTAGAAGTACCTGAGGAATGAAGAAATCTTGTAAATGCTTTTTTTTGTTTGTGTGAACGAGTGGAGAAACAGTTCGTCAATCAATTCATTGTCCAACTGTTGGTTAAAGATGACTACGTGAGTTTAAACACATGATTAAGAATTGTATATGTATGATTCAAATTTATTTGTATAGCACTTTTAACAATGAACATTGTCTCAAAACAGCTGTACAGATATTATACGATTAATATAATACAAAAATTCATATTAGACTTATGTTTAAATGTGTTTGTATTTATCCTCAATGAACAAGCCTGAGGTGACTGAGGTGACTGTGGTGAGGAAAAACTCCATTAGATGGAAGAGGAAGAAACCTTGAGAGGAACCAAAAGTGAACCTCATCCTCATGACACCGGCTGGTGTGATTATAAATATACTGTCGGACATGAGTGTATTGATGAGGAGGTTGTTGTACGAATACTTCATGAAGCAGAGTCCAACTGGAGCTGGTACATCTCTAGATGCCTCAGGATCCTCACATGAGCCTTACCTCAATGAAGAGGAAGTATATCAGATGATATGCTCTAAATCAGACCTTAAAAATGGAACATAATGCAATGGTATAATGTTGTCAGAATATTCCAGATTAAAGGGAAAAAATGAAAGCTAAATTCTAAAATTAAAGACATGAATATACTGTAATAGAACTTTAAATAGTTACACTCGAATGCCAGGATCTTCATTTAATCTCTCGGTTGATATCTCTATATAAAATATAGTCAAAATGACAACGTTCTATACGTCAGGTGTTCGAATCGAATAAAATAGCTTTCGTTCCTCATGGGTAATATACCCCACTGATCGTCGTCTTCAGAATTGTAAGAAATACTATTTCTTATAATTTAACTTCTGCTCTGCTGTGATTGATATGTTTTCTACAAAAAGTGTGCTTTCCCAAGATCATTTTCATGATGAGGAGACCCAGTATCTCTTTATAGCCTGTGTGAGTACATGTCTGTACCTCTCATTATGAAAAGCCTGCTCAGGTGCCAATCAGCACTGAAAACGATACTTAGAATTTCTTTTATTCAGAGTTAATGGAATTTCACTGAATAGGATCTCATATAGACATAATTATATCAGAGTTGAAGGAACGTTTTCAAGAGTAAAGACTACTAACCTTTTATAGCAGAGTATTTTTGCAGAGATAACATGGTGGTTATTTTTTAATAAGATATGGCCATTAATTAATATTTTACAGCCACTAGTTTACATTACATTTACAGCATTTAGCAGACACCCTTATTCAGAGCGACTTACATTATATCATTTTTATACAGCTGAGCAATTGAGGGTTAAGGGCCTTGTTCAGGGCCCAATAGTGGCAGCTTGGTGGACCTGGGATCAAACTCACAACCGTTTGATTGGTAGCCCAACACTTTAGCACTAGGCACTAAGCACTACGTCATGGCCAAGATTAGTAACTTGAAAACATGATTAAAAATGGGCTCGTTTGCTATTGTTCTGAGCTCTCTGTAAGCTTTCATTTATTTTTGGCTGTGTGCCTTTATTTTGGTTTTGATCCTGTCTCCACTCCTGTCCTCTTATTGGTTAATTACTCTATGGTGTTCACCTTTTAGTGATTAGTTTAGTTATTTATTCCCTGTAGTTATTTTTGTTTCTTTATTTTAATATGAGTTATCCTTCCTTGTTTCTGCCTACTTGTGTATTGACCCCTATATTAAAAATTTCACTGTGATTCTTGGAATGGCTACAATAAAGCCTACGCTGAATAGAAACACTTGAATCCTGCCTCTAACCAAATGTTACGTAAGTATTTTGTGGGCAAGAAGCAGATCTCTCAAGAAGCTTAATTCATGGCCATGAAAATAATAATAATAATAATAATAATAATAATAATAATAATAATAATAATGTTCCTTCTGCAGTTCCACACTGAACAGCTTGAATGTTGATAATTTTTTTTATATATATAATTGTATTTCAGACCACAACCACCAATAAGAGGTTTTTTTTTATTTATTTATTTATTTATTTATTTATTTATTTATTTATTTATTTATTTATTTATTTATTTAATTGTGTTTATTATTTAACTACTTTCATAAAGGAATACTGCTACTATTACTGACTGATACATATCAAGAAGCATTTTTTTTGTTTCTTTCAACATACCACAACCTGTGTATATTTAAGAGAATAATTGTTATCATATATGTAAGAAAAGCCTAAATAGCATGTCAAAAACATTTCACTGTCTTCAGCACAGATGCATGAATGCCTGCCTTCACTGATTTGACTTGGCAGTAGGACATTCACAATTATCACGTCATGCTTAGTAATTATCTAATCAGTCGTTTTCCACACTGCTTGCTGGTTGCGTGTTGTTGCTTATTTATTCTGATATATTTTTATTAAATTAGATTACCTCATGCCTCATCTTGACCTCTGATCCAAGTTTTCTCAGCCAAGTGTCTTTGCCAAGTGATTGCATAACACGGTCCAGTGTGTATCGAGGGTAAGCGGGGCAATAGTCACGTTAAACCAAAAGGTGGCGCTTTACTCCCTGTCAAAACCCTTTAGAGACGGAGCCCGTTTCTCCTTTTGGGCACCTTTGTTGCTATTCTTACTGCATTTAGGAATGTTTAAGAATGCTGGGTTTGCACTACACTGAAACTGGTCACAAATATAGAACTGAAGATCCGAGTTGAATTTGTTAGCTACAGTAACTGGCTGATTTGTTCTGCCTGGCTGATTGTTCTCTGACTGTGTGATTCTCTAAACGTTTCCGGTCTTTCACACAGTCTCTCCGTCTTCACTAAAAAAAATCCATACCTCCCGTAGACACTCTGGCATCCCAGACGATTATACCTTCTTTGGTTTAATAGATTTTTTAAGGCGGTTTTTACAGGTGCTGTAGGCAAGAATGACAAGAAGGACAAGAAGGGAAACATTTCACTGAAACCATTTCTCAGCATCTGTTGTCATCTGTTTTAAGTTTGACTTTTAGAAAAAGATGAGCTTGCATGTTAAGTTTCTACATCCAGAGTGAAAATCTGCGGGGTTGAATAAAATCATATGCTTAGCAGTGACCTTGGTGTGACCTGTTTCTGCAAAAGCAAAAGTTCTAGCCAGCTTGTTGCAACTTCTTGTAACTTGGTATTGTGAGTGATAAAATACATTGTGCTGAATAATAATAATAATAATAATAATAATAATAATAATAATAGAAGCATAATATTACTACTACTACTACTACTACTACTACTACTACTACTACTACTACTAATAATAATAATAATAATAATAATAATAATAATAATAATAATAATCACTTTATTCTCATTGAGTCTTTCATAAAATAGCGATCACATCCTAGTGTTAACTTTCTACAGGCCCACGTTTCCAAGACTGGACCATTTGCAGGTTCATCTAGATAAACTGAGAGAAATCGGAGGAGGTGTATGTGAAATTAATTGCTCCTGGAAGTGAATCATTTCTTATACACTGTGGCCTCTTCCATTGAAGTGAATGGGCTCTTCTTTTTTTTTTTGCCAGGTGGCTTTCATTTTACAGTACATCCAAAATGACTGCTACAAAAGGTGCTGTAGCTAAAATTATCTGGTAAATGCTGCGAATGTAAAAATAAAATAAAAATCCTGACATTATAAGATTAGAGATTCTTTTTCATTTTGTGGGAAGGCAATAAGTGCGAGATGATGCACAATACAATAATTTATGAATTACTGCAGAATTTCTACTTATGTCAAATTTAAGGCAGGTTTCTGTTAAACTCATTAAAATAGAAATCGCTTACGAATTGAATTTATTGTAGTAACATGGGTTAGTATGTAAGCTACGTGAAAATTCTGCCCCTCATTTAAACACACTGATCCTGTACACACAAAAACCTACTTATATGATGAACAGAAAATGTCTCCATCTGTCTGTATTATAGACGTGGGTGAAAGTGCTAAGTGTAGCATCATATGGAATTGGGACACAGAATGAGGATTCTTATGCAAAGAGGTTTTATTACAGAAAGTAGCAAATTTAGAAAAGGCACGATCAAAAATCAAGCAGAAGAATCCACCTGTATTAAATTTCTTTTCTTGGCATATCCTAGCTTGTTAGGAAGCTGGGGTCAAAGCACAGGGTCAGCTATGATATCAAACTCCTTTAGCAGAGAGGTTTAAAGGCCTTGTTCAAGGGCACAACACTGGCTCAAAGCCCAGACCTTCTGATCAGTAACACTGAGCCTTAACTTTTGGACCACTATTGCTTTCTATGCCAAGTTGCTGATTAAAAAAAAAAAAGAATAATTCAAATAAGAATTGCACAGCAAGGCTTTGATAAAAAAAACAAAAAACAAAAACAAAAACAAAAAAACATAATGGCATGAAATGATGGCTTAGAAATTACTATAATTGCTTAACCGGCAGCCAACTAGTATTCTGGTCATAGTGACCTCTTCTGGCAGGGAGATCTGTAAGAGTTCTCAAGGAAAACATTAGATTCAGGAAGAACATTGTGCTGCGTGATAATAGTGAAAGATTTTATTTATTTATTTTTTTTTACTTTTGGCCAAAGCCATCAACGTACTGCTTAGGTTTTACTTGGTGTTGTAGCAATTATCTATCTATCTATCTATCTATCTATCTATCTATCTATCTATCTATCTATCTATCTATCTATCTATCTATCTCTCTATCTCTCTCTCTATCTATCCATCTAACTGTCTGTCTGTCTGTCTGTCTGTCTGTCTGTCTGTCTGAAAACAAACAGCAAGATGTCATCAAAATTGCACCAGCCAAACAGTCAGAGTGATAGAGAGACTGAAACATACACTTACACCCCATATCCATCACCCGTACTACATCTTCACTTTATTCATATTTTATGCTAGGTAATCTCAAATCTGCCCATTTCCATGCAGATTAGCTCTTTCCTACATGCAGATTCCAAATCGTATTCTCCCATTCTCCCTCCTCTCCTTTCTCGGCCAGTGTGTGCGAGTTTTTTGGTGCTCAGTGCTCGACTTAAGCCATGCCTCTTTTAAGCTTTGCACTACAGAGCAAGATCAATTATTTATCGGCATACATAATTCATGCGACATCCCTGCTTGACACAGTGCGAGCCAGCTATCCCTCCCTCTCTTTCTCTTTCAAAACCCCTTCTCTCTTCCCTCAAAAATCCTTACTGCTCTCCCATGATCCCCGATCCCACTCTTAAATCTCATCCATCTCTCCTACGCCCCACTGCCTCTCATCAAATCTCAGTAACCCCTTCAAGATTCAGCTGCGTTTCTATTTTGGTGTCATTCTGTGCTTCCATGCTCTCTCTCTCTCTCTCTCTCTCTCTCTCTCTCTCTCTCTCTCTCTCTCTCTCTCTCTCGCTCGCTCTCTCTCTTGCATCTACTTCACTTTGCCCTTTTTTGTGTGTATCTGTGTGTGTGTGTTTTTTTTTATCTAGCCTCTATGCACCAGGTCTATTTCCCTTCATTGACAAGACAGTGCAGCAAAGCTAGTCTGAATTAGCATCGGGTTGCATTGCTAACGATGTAGCGATTGGCTTCTCTACTCTCACATTAAAGCCAATCACAGGTCTAAATGAGCAGGAGGGATGAACAGGCTGCTGTATGCCCGGTGGGCCATGTACTTCTCTTGCCTGGTTGGTTATCTGGCTGGCTTGGCTTTCGGTGTTGTTGCAATGCTGTGTTCTGGCAAGAAGCCTCCAATTTCTCCACCATTTCATTATTCACTCTCAGTCATTACTTTACACTTTACAGACATCTGGGTCTCGAGTATAGGACCAGGAAAAGCTATTCCTTCTACATCAGTCTGGTTTCCGAACATCTGACTGGAAAATCTGACTGGAATGTTATTTCAATATTGTGCTCAGCTGATTTATTATTATATAGATCTTATTAACCTAATAGTAAAATGTGAATAATAAGTAATTAACCAAAAAAAAAAAAATAATAAAAATAAATAATAATAATAATAATAAAAAAATAGACAAAGTATACCTGTGAATGAAATAAGTGAATTGTGTGAAATTAATTAGAAATAGATCTTTAAAAAAATACATAAATGTATGGAAATAAATGAATCAAGTGAAAAGTAAATAAACAAACAAACATATATGAAAAAATATAAGGAATAAATCTTGTGAGAAATCACATGTGAAAATAAATAACTCAAGTGATAATAAAAAAAAATAAGAGGGAAATCACTCGTGAAAATAAATGAATCATTTGAAGAAGAAAAAAAAGCAATCGAATGAAAATAAATGATTCATGGGTTAGTAAATAAATACATATGCCACTACATCTGAACAGTTTATTAATAATTTCACTTTTATTATTGATATGTGTGAAGCATGTGTAACTTTAATGTGGCATTTGTTTCGTTTCTATTTCTATGAAATGACACAAAAATGAAAATGAAAAAAAAAAGTAGATTGAATAACATACTTTGTACAAATAGCATTAAAAACAGTTGTACTGCAAGTACAGTATGCTTCCATCAGGACGCATTAATACATGAATGAATTAATACAATTTTGTAGACTTCCCATCCTCTCTACCTTGTTTCATATTTATTAGTCAATACTGATTTTTAGTGTGACTAATGATGTTTGTTAGAAGAAAAAAAGTGTTGTATGATAAATGGAATAAAGCGAGAATAAAGAATAAAGTCAGACTTTTGTACTCTACTGCATGATGCACCATTTAACATGGGTTCATGTAACGGGGGATGTGCATCAACAAAGATATGATGTAAAATAAAATCCATTTCATTTTATTATTTCTATGGAGAATCCCAAAACATTAAGAAGTGTCTCATCTTGGTTATACATACACATGCTCTACATCCTATTCTGTCCTTACAGTACATCTTACAACTTACATCAACCTCAGCATTCTTCAGTATTCCTCTAACTTTCTAAGAAAGGAGGTGGGACTGATGAAGAAGGCATGGTGGCCTTGTGGCATTATTCATCAGCAAGGACAGGGGTTCTCATCTTTTTTCAATTGCCCTGCACAAAGTGAATATTTCCTGCTATAGACCTGATCAGCTAAATATCAGGTATGTTGGAAAGATGGAAAAGCTGAGAATCCGTGCTGTAGCTTTTTCTGGGCTTCTGTTTAAGGTACTGACCCACATGAGGGTTTGTTTTTCCCCACCAACGTCTCCATTAACTGGAGAATAGAAATAAAGTGTTTTTGAAAATATTGGTGTTTGCAGTGCATAACCTGTGGGAGGAGTGGTCTGCATGGAGTCTGTGCTCGGCTTCGTGCGGCCGCGGCTCTCGAACTCGGAGCAGGAGCTGCGCTGGCCCTGAGAGCCGAGCCGAGGCCTGCCAAGGTCCTGATGTGCAGAACAAACTCTGCTATATAGCTGTGTGCCCTGGTTAGTATCATTATCCATTTCTCCCTCATGCTGTCTCTCACAGCGTCAAGGTTCTTCTTTTTTGCCACTCCATTGTTTAGTATTGTTGTTCTCTGTTTGTATGGTTTTGTGTTTTTTTTTCCTCAGAAAAGCCTGTACTTGTCTATTCACACTCTTCTGTATATAGTGCAAAAGTGTTACCAGTTATAATCTATCTCTGTGCTCGGTGCATGCCTATTAATTCATTTCTCTTGAGATTTCCATGACACTGATGATGAACATGATTTCTTCATGTTTTCAGTAGGCCTGCATGGTTAGCATTTTCCAGACAGAGTTCTGATTCAGATACTGAAATAAGTAATACTAATACTAATAAGTAATTACTAATAGGACCATTTTACTTAGCTCTGGTCATGTTGGTTGTTGTTATATATATATATATATATATATATATATATATATATATATATATATATATATATATATATATATATATATATATATATATCTGTGAAAGTGTATGTTAGAGAGACTGACCTGAGTAGCCATTAAAATTAAGCACTAGGTTACTCAGTGCTAGCAGAAATGAAGTGCTCACATGCTGTGCATACACCGCTCTCATGCTCTCTATTACAGACATTGTGGACATTTTGACATTATTGTACAGTAGGATGCTGTAGAACCTCATCCTGGTGATATTTTCACACAGCTTTGCTTTCATCATTAAAAACAATCATGAATGCTGTCTTTGTGTTTTCTGTTCAATACAGTAGCACAACAACAAAACCTAAGTTTACATGGTACCACGTACTCTACCTATTGATATGGCACTAAAACAGACTGTTACGATTGAGGACGTTCTCCTAGACCAGTGTATGAAAACACCAGATCTTATTCGCACAGTGTCAGTCTTCAGTGTTTCTGAACAAACAACTTTGAAAGAGGAATTGTTAAAAATGACACGGTGTATATTTCAACTCTGTTTGTCCTTTCTGTAAGACCTCATTTGAAACTGTCCATCCGTTTAACAACTAATCAAGCACTGGTGCAGAAAATTGGTAAATCATTTCAATAGGCTGTAAACATCCAAGCATGATCGTAAAAAAGGATGTATCTACTTTGAGGATAACAGTGGTGAATCAGGGCGAGGAAGTGGCACAAACTGGTACTGAGGTCATAGCTCATGTACTCATATACAGTGCAGAATGTCCAGAGAGAACAGTACATTGAGGTTAATACTGGCAAACCCCATTGATATGAAACTAACACTGAGCTATCATAAAGGAGGTTCCTGATGGCTTTGAAACTGTTTCTCAGAAGGCTTCATGATACAAAGATTAACCCCTAACCCCTCTTTTTGAAGACATAAAAAGGACTTTGGATGGGATTTTTGTTAAACAGTCCTTTAAATCAGTTCAGGAACGTGGAACTTGACTTATATAGTGAAAAAGAAGCAATTTCCTTTGAGGAAGCATATGAGAACAATAGTTTAAAAAAAAAAAATTATCCCGTTAAATATTCTTATTAAAAATTGCGTTCCTTTACGCTATACATGTTTCTAATTTCCAGCATATCCTCAGATTCTTTAGCAAAATGGATTATTACAAAAACTTGCTGAAATCGTGGGGTGACAGATAAGGAGGTGAACAGTACACTGCTAATTCAAGTGCAAGAACAAACAAACTATTCAAGTGAAATAAAAAAGGCAAACTAGATAGAATTTCATCTGATAGATAAATATGATTCTGCATTGTCAGGGACCTTGTAAAAGAACTGCTACTTGAATGAAATACACCTGTGATTCGTCTTTAGATCTTTTATAGACGTGGGATCCACAGCTGTTTTCTTTTTAAATCAAGAATGGTCCACAACATTAAACCGATGTCATGGCCCTGTCTCTGCCCTCCCAATGGGAGAGACAATAGAAGAAAGAAAGAAAATCACAGAAATACACAAGCATGCGGTAGATTTCTACTCTCCCATCTACACTGTGAAATGCTGGGATTCAGATTGCACCAAAATGCTTCTTTATAGACTTCCTCAGTTGGACCTGGATTCTAGAGCTTTGGAACAAAGATAAAATGTTGTCTCTTGTCCATTACAAGACCAGAACTGTGTGATTTTTTGAATCATTTGTTAAAAAAAAAAAAAAAAAAAAAAACCCTCTAGATGGTTTGTGTTCCATCAGCATGGTTTGGACTGCTGATAACCAGTGGTCTTGTCCTGAACTCAAGCTTCATATTTATGCATCATCTGAAGATTCTCTCATTTTCAGTGAAGGTTCTTATCATTTCAGGTATATATACTTTCATCCATGTTCCTTCCATTTATCCTGGAGGGGGTCACAGAAACAAAACTTATCAATGTCCATAAACAAATACTTCAGAAACTTCTCCTAGGGGATCATTAGATGTTCCCATGGCAACTTTGAGATCTCTTCACCTACCATGGGATCTCAATCCAGTGGGATATGGCTGATGCTTCTCTAAATAAGCCTTCCTGGCGCATCCTTGTAATGTACTGTACCTGAACCAACTCAACTGGCATGGAGTATAAATACAGCAAGCCCAGGATCTCTACACAGGAAGCTCATTTCTAATACCTGTATTTACAACCTAATTTGTTAGGTCACAAACAACAACTCATGTCCAGCAAAGAAAACATTTAGTCTTGATAAGCTTTCGGTATAGCAAATTGCAGCTATATGAAAAAAAAAGACAAGTCATAGTACAGGGGATATGGTAGCCATGGTTATGGGCTTACGGTAGGTTTGTGAAATCCTGACTATCACACCCATATACAGTTCTTTCTCAAACTGTTGCCACAAAGTTGGAAGCACACAACTGTATAGAATGTCTTTATGTGGAGTAATATTAGAATTTCACTTCAGCTCGCTTATTGATATTTGGTTTTTCATTTATAATTTTGGTTGTGAATTTTTTTTTCTATTGCTTCTCTTTCCCTCTCTGTCTTTTACACACACAAACACACACACATACCTTGTCACCTAACTCAATGCAATTTTATTGGCATGGGAACATTATGTTGTGGCAGTTAAATCCATCTTCATTATAAATTATTTACGCATTAATGACTGTTGTAATATGATTATTTAGTATAGCTTTCACATCGCATGTATAAATACAATATATATATATATATATATATATATATATATATATATATATATATATATATATATATATATAATAACACTAAAAGAATAACACTAAAAATTGACTAAAATTTATTCAGTGATTCATTCTTTCCACCATCTATCTATCTATCTATCTATCTATCTATCTATCTATCTATCTATCTATCTATCTATCTATCTATCTATCTATCTATCTATCTATCTATCTATCTAGTTTTACAGTCTGTCTGTATCTGTCTCACTCTCTCTCTTTGCATTTTGCATTAGCATTTCATTCTGCCAGTCACAGCTTTACCCCATTCAGCTTCCCCTCCGGCTCAGACGGACTGAAGTGGGCGACTCCAGCCTTATTTAAACACATCCACAGATGTGCGTGCACCTGTTTGTGTATGCTGACTCTCCTTTATGGCACTGCTGTCACCTTTCATGAGCGGGCTTTGTAGATCTCAGATTAGTTATTACCTCACAGCGATGAGCAATAAATCATTTGACTGTTACATTTTAATTTAGCTTCAGTTTGAACAGTCCTGAAAACCCCCATTAGGCTGCCAGGAGAAGGTGTAAGGGTGATGTCCAATCACTGTGATTGTCTTTGATTCAAAGTGACGTGAGCAAGCAGGGCCAGCCAATCAGCTCAAGCGTCCTTTTGACTGACGATGATTACGGCCTGTCTGCAAGCAAATCTTTTGCATCCGTCCCCCAGAGTATTTTCGCTCCAGACCATCTCACCTTACTCATATTCAAATGTCAGGCTGCGAGACCATCGGTGACATGCAATTCACTCGCAGCAATTAACGCCAGGCAGGGTCAGGTCATGTCAGCAGACACTTCAGCTACTTGCTGAAGCATGGTGGGCCATGAGAATCACTTTAGACATGGCAAATTATGCTGGTAACATGGTTATTTCAGCCTTCCAGTGCCATGCTTCCCAGTATTTTACTACAATTCTTTTCTAGTGCTAGGCTTTCTAATTTGGTCCTATTCAAACACCTGATAATAGATTTAACTAGCATTCATATATCATTGCTTGTATTACAATGGAAAAATTATAGTGGCTAAAATGTACTGATTTTGTAGCGTTTGCTGAAGCTATTTGTTATATCACTCAAAAAAGTTAAACAGAACAAAACTGACTGCTAGTGTCTGAGGGGGTCAACATGAGTGACGTAATTGACAGGAAAGTAGAGATGGATTAGAGATGTACTGTAGCAATGTCACGTTTAAATGTCTACATTCCCACAGTAGAGTCCCAAATGTGTCCCTTAACCCTCACTATCTTACTGGTAGCTTTGCTTGCTAACCCTTTCACTTATAAGTCTGTTGAATAAACATACATTTAACTAAATTACAACAAATTGACAAAACGTCATTAACAATCAGAAAATCCTTGAAAGCTTGCCCCTGACATCGATATTGGCGTTTTCTTTTAGTACCTGTTCCTTTGTACTTGTTATAGACGCCACTATGCTAGTACAAGTAGACTAGAAGTAATGGGAAAATGAATCAGTTTAGTCATTGCGTGCTAATCTTGTTTTCATCCTATTAAATGCCCTCCAGAACATATGTCCCATATGGGTCTTGCTTTGCAGTAGCAGATTGTTAGCAGCAAACATGTTGGTATGTATTTGGTTTCGCAACTTTGGTTTTGTGCACACTGTTTCCTTTTCTAAACATCATTTGCTGGGTAATAAATGTCTGGTGTTTATTTAAAAGTGTGTTTTTTAAAGCACTCGGAGGAGTGTTTTATCAAATTTGGGCTTTTCAATGCTAAAGATGTCAGGATCTTGCTCAGACCACAGACTGATTGAGAACATGATTCTAGCTTTATACACTGGGCATTTTCCTTAGAGCGAGTAAGTAATATTTTCTCATGTAGAATAATATTTTAAATTTATAATAAGATAAGAAGTTGCATATAATCAGCCATCCCACTTTCTTACCAACAAAATATCAACTTGTATACCACTTGCTCTTGTTTCATTAATTCATTGTCACACAATACAGCTACTTCAACTTGCTACACTAATAGATCTACACAGATGTCAGTTGGTTTCGGATGTATTTAGAGAAAGAAAAGTTATATTCTGTCACGAACCGAAGCAAACCCCATCTGTGGCATTCCTCATGGCTTGATCATTGACCTGCACCATTGACCTGTACATGTTCCCAATGGACTGAACAGAATTTCTCATAATAGCAATGCAGATGGCACTCAAACCTACAGTATATGGACGTTTCAACCAATGACTACAGCCCTACTGATGCTCTCTGTAAATGTTTTTTCATGTCACGATTGGCAATTGTACACAACAAGCAAAAACCAGATGTGATAATATTCAGCTGGAAAGATGAACAAGTTAGGTTAACATTGATATCAAATCTACATGAAATGTGTTCGATTCAGCACCTACTGCTTGGCCGTTGATACGGTACTGTACATACTGTACTGATACAAACTAGATCCACCATGTTGCCATAACCATGTGTCCTACAACATCATAGTAGCCACAAAAAATGTTTATTTTCCAAAACCTGTTTTTTTTTTTCTTGTATAGTATAATTCTTCAGCAAGCTCACAATTTATTAAGGTGTTGTTACACAAGTGGAGTGGAGTAGAGTTTAACCACAGTTTAACAACATGTATTACCTATAGTATATGAACTTAAATAGACCTGACATGCTGCCTTCTGCAGTTTTTGATTCTGACAGCTCTTCTGCGCAGGTATTGTTGCCTTATGGGATAGCGCAGTGTGCATTATCTCCATACTGCAGAAAGTCATCCGGGTATTTCTCACCTACTGTTTTATGGGCACAGAGAATTCTGACATGCTTCTCCTTTGGTGTACTTCATTTCACATACTCTATAGTAGAGCAGAAGGGATACTCGGATGTAAACTTTCAATGCCACAAAACACAAAGAATCCTTGTGTTTTAGCTGATGCAAAGTTTGAGACTTCTACAAATTGAGTCTTCCACAATCAGATGGTTAACGCACAAGAATCTGAATAAAACTTCATTCATGCATTGATTTCTGTAATGGCATCTTTACTGGTCTTTCTAGAAACTCCATTAGACATCAGACAGCTGCACTTCATTCAGAAAACTACTGCAAATCCTCACACTAGCTCCCATTCAGCTACAGTGTACGTCTGGTGTATAAATCATTATTCTAAGCACAGTCTAAGCGGAGAGACCAGGAGCGGAGACACCATCTGAGCACGGCGCCATCTTGGCCGTCTCAGACAGAAATCTCAGATTTGTTAGAGATATGCAATTCTAGAAAATATTTATCTCAGATCAGTAGAGTGTGGTTATATAACAGTGCCCAGAATTAGGACCAAACATGGTGAAGCAGCTTGTAGCTACTCTGTTGTACTTAGCTTGAACAAAGACACTAGAATCTGTCACAGACTTTGTCCAAATACAAACATGCTAACATGTCTAGTCTGCTGTGCCGTTCCAAATCACTGAGCAACTTTCGCACTTGAGTGTTGAGTATCAATTTTGTACTTGTTGTTGAGTATCTTACTTTATTTATAGAATAAAACAGGATGTTGATTAGAAATATAATCAGTAATGAGGTGGTGTAATGTGGATGTGGAACAAAAAGAAGTTGACTAATTTTCAATAAGAGAACATCCCGATAATGTTTATTTCTCTTATATCACAGCAACTTAATATAATTTTCTTTATTTATTACAAACATATAAGCAATGAGATGCAGTGAAATGCTTTTATAATGACCTTGTCCATTTTTTTTTATTTTAGATATTATTAATATATACATATTTTCATTTTTAAATTATTTTTTATTTTTAAACTTTTAATGTATTATTTATTTATTTATTTATTTATTTATTTATTTTATGCTATATTTAAGGAAAATTTTAAAATACCTTGATTAATTGATGCTGGCAAGTTTTAAGGTGCATTTTTACACTTCAGAGAGTAACCTTCTTAGATTGTAGCTTGTCACAGGATAAGCAGATGTTTCATATATTCTATAACAGATAGGTTTTTATAGGAAAGACAGGGATGAATTTAATCCAGGGGAAATGAGAGAATGCATTAAACCGAGAAAATGCAAGTTAACAGACCTGATTTACTGTTGATAAGGACAAAAAGATGAATTGATCATCCATTCAGCTTTAAATCGATAGCAAAAGCATGTCCTCCGTTCAGCTGATGAGTGGAACGATCGAGTGAGAAAGTTTGACTCTGAGAAACAGGAAAGGAAACAACACAAAGTTTTCCTACTCATTGCTGTACACAGGATGTCAATAGATATTGAGGTTCAAAGGCCAGGTGCCTTTGAGATGATAAATACCCATACAGCCTTGTGGGGAATGGAGAAGTGTAGTAGGCATCAATAACTTGATGCATTCTCTCTCATCTCTTCCTCTCTCTCTCTCGCTTTCTCTCTCCCTCTCGCTCTCTATTTCCATGTTCAAGTCTGTCAGTAGTTTACGGCAACCGATTTTTTTGCCAAAACAAATATAACATAACAACGAAAGGTTAATTACAGGTTAAATTAATCAAGGTAAATAAAATAGTTATTGATCATAAACAGCAAGTAGCCAGTAACCTGAATATTTGGCCAGCCTATATGAATATTTGTAAAACTTCACTGCTTGTCCCAAAGGCAGGTTGCAGCAGATTTTTGTGCTGGTACAGTAATTTTATGTTTCTCTTGTGGTAAATATAATGAAGTATCACTGTCAATTTGCTCCTCAAGGTCAGGCAGTATACTATTTATTTATATTTCTGCAGTAGAATGGCTGTAGATGACCTTGAAAGAAAGAAAATGTAAGAGAGAGAGAGAGAGAGAGAGAGAGAGAGAGAGAGAGAGAGAGAGAGAGAGAGAGAGAAATGGAAATAAGGGACCTTTGTTCTTTCCATTTTACAGAATAGTAACTGAACAGTCAAACATAAGTTGAAGCACTTAAGCTCTAGTTGCAGTCTTTTATAGTTAAATCCTATCAAACTAGGTGGACATATGTTACGGGAATTGCTCTATATGACTGTTCTATATTTAATTATATACGTAAAATGAACTTGTATTCTCTCTCTCTCTCTCTCTCTCTCTCTCTCTCTCTCTCTCTCTCTCTCTCTCTCTCTCGCTCTCTCTATCTCTCATTCCATTCTGTCGGCCTACATATTTCAGCAAACTGTTTCTTTTTGTGAAGAACGTCCCTGATTCTATTATTGCCAAAGTAAATAACATGAAGGGAAGAACAAAGTTAGTAACAAAGGTATTAATCATAAACAAAGAGCAAGAGAAGACAAAAAGGAACAATTATTTTAAAAGCGTAGCTGCCTTACTGTGACAGCAAGCCACAAATCTGACTGCTGGATGCTTCCCAAAATGGATGGCAGTCTATTGCTGTCACTCCTCTCTGCCTGTTTTTCTAGCTTTTTTGGTATGACCTGCACAGATACAACATTTCACAGTCAGAACAATGTTGTTAATTAAATATAATAGTAATGATAATGATGATATGATGTTTATTTTGTGGCAATCAGAGAACCAAAATGTTCATAGAATATTGAATATTTATTAATGGATATTCATGGACTTCTTCTTCTTCTTCTTCTTCTTCTTCTTCTTCTTCTTCTTCTTCTTCTTCTTCTATAATCACACCCTCCAGTGGTACCTAAATGAGGATAGGTTCCCTATTGAGTCTGGTTCCTCTGGTTCCTCTTCCACCTAAGGGAATTAGCAGCACTACACAAATAAAATTAAATTGAATATCTTATCTTTTTTTGTTACTTCCTCCCTTGCTTTTCCCTTCATTTCTTTCTTTTTCCCTTCCTTCGTTCCTTCGTTCCTTCCTTTAATGAATGAATTTTTTGTGCTTCCTATACTGTTTATAAGGCATTCTGTATATTGCAGCTAATTTATATCCATGGTTAATACTATAAGAACAACTAAATTATCTAAAACTCTCCCTCACACACTCATGTCTCCCATTTAATTTGCCATCTTTCCTGGCAATTGAATTGTCTTATCTCCTTTTTTTAATCTCTTTATTTCTTTGAGCGATGACTTTACCATTTTGAGCAGCAACAACTACCCCCACCCCCACCCCCATGCATTTTACACACACACACACACACACACACACACACACACACACACACACACACACACACACACACACCACCAATCAGGTTCATGAGCATCAGATGATTAGTGTTATTCATCATACTTTTCAGCTGCTACATATGCAATAATCTCAAGCTGCGTGTTTCCTCCTTGTGTAGGTCAACCTGTCATAACTCGCATGACCGGTCTTAGCCTGATTAATCAAGAGAACAGCATTAGGCCTCAAATGTTGCAGGTGTACTGAATAAGCCTTAATAGCACTTTAAACATGAAGAAGAAAAAAGCTTGCATATTAGCTGAGTTGCTTTGAGTAGAGATGGCAAGACCATTATTTTCCATCTTGCGCTTCATCTTCCATGAGCCTTCAATTGGAAAAGCAAATATGTTTTTAACATACACCATTAATCATACTGAAATCGGCTTAAACACATATTTCTCCACATTTCCCCAGTCAGCTCATGCATCATATGGAGATGGAGACAACAGAAGATATTCATTTGCAGGAGGTAGGAATAGTGTCAGGTTTGAGTCAGAGGGCTTCTCTGCTGGGAAACAGGTCATATAAACATCATTACACAGGTATGGGCTGTCAATTTAATCTTTAAGCTCAAGGGTTTAACATGATACAAAATGTCTTAAAGTTGTCACAGTAATCTACTCAGAAATAGGTCCACTACTGCGGTGGTGTTTTTTTTTTTTACAAAATCTTCATAACTGGGGTTAAAAAAAAAATGTAATGATGCATAACTACATCACTGTGAGTTATGTTGGTTTGTAACACAGCTTTGTTGAATTATTAAATCCGACTGGTCAGGTGTTGTTGAACGTTCTGATTACTTGTTTGTTATAAAATCACAGATATATTAACAGAAACATTCACAGGGCCCAATAATAAACATAATTAAAAACAAAAAAAACATGTTGAAAGTGTGGATATGGTGAAGATTTCTGTTAGGAGATTATTATGTAAGTATCAGCAGTCACTATTTGCTGCCTTGGGAAACTCTGTGTAGTGTGAAGTTAGTTTATTTATTTATTTATTTATTTATTTATTTATTTATTAGTAACATGACAAGCTGCTGAGGGAACAATTGATTATAGCTGCTATAATAAAAGTCCTAAGTGGAGCAAGCTTGTCTCGTGGATGTTCTAGAATATTACAAATAACTCTAAATGTTCACAAAACATGACATTTATTATTAACTTATATATATGTGGGAAATTGCTTTTGTGTGTCAGAAGATTTAGATTAAGTCTAGATTTCTGATTTCAAAACAAAACACATAATTATCCAGAAAGTGAAGAAGTTTTCAATTTTCTTCTTTTTAAAAGAATAAAAAAGTGAGTTTGTTTAAAATAGATATAGAAATAAAGTGCAGCTTAAGCATTTGAACAAACCTCCTGTATTTTTTAAGTTGTGTGTTTTCTATTGCATCATGCTAGTTTGTTGTTTATTCCACAAGATAATTGGTGTGAAGTGATAATATAAGTCTTGTTATACACGTAACTCTGGATTCGGAAGAAAAAAAACAAAAAAAAAACTCTAATGTTTTTTTTTTTTCTCAAACAAATTGCACTTTTCTCCTTCATTCTCACCAAGAACGAGGAATAGTGAGTGCTTCTAGTATCAAAGTGAAACGATGACTCTCATTAATTCCTGTATTAATGTTATCCCAAATCTCTTTTCAGCGTAATTGCCTGCAGATATTAATCTGCTTTACCATTTTATTTTTTTTTTCTCTTAGTACTTTACTGATGGCAAATGTATTCTTATCTCACATTTGTCTTTAGATAAGAGCCACCAGACAGCCTGGGTATAAAGAGAAAAACAGTTATGTGGTTATTACTATATACTTTTTCTTTACATTTATGTATCTCAAACACTATATACCTGCGTTTAAAGGTAACAGTGCATGTGTGAATATCTGTATATAAACCTGAGAACTATCAGAGTTTTGATATATCAGAGTTTAACCTATGAATTTGAAATTTTACGATGGATGATAGCCACACAACAAAATATTTTATCACTAGCGAACGACAGTTTTGTTTTAGTGTTAGAGCGCACTTTGTTTTTGTGATCATCACCATCCTTATCAACTAAGTTAATGTAGCTATCAACAACCTAACGTTGTTGGTATGCAGACATCAGACAGAATCATGATGAGTACAAATACGATACAATACTTCGATGCATGTATGATACGTAGTTTTAGTGATTTCATTTTAGGGTTACCGCCATTAAAGTTTTTTAAAGCAGATAACTTTATTTAGTGAAGAAACTTTCTATCGGATTGCATTCGCCAAATGTACTGTAATTTGTTAAATTATTGAAAATAAATTAAAGTATACTACCTATACTAATCACCATTCTTTAAGACTCCTGGGTAGGCTAGGTCATGGTTATTATACATGTGATATTCTCTAGCTATGACGGGGTCAACGATACACATCGGAACTTGGGGATTGGTTAGGGGCATCGCTAAGGTTTGAAGGGATGAGGAGCTTAGCCTCCTGAGACTATGACTCATCAAAAGTTGCATTATTATTACCTCACCAACCCTTGATGAATGAATGAATGAATGAATGAATGAATGAATGAATGAATGAATGAATGAATGACAACTGTCCGTTGGCCATATACTAACAACAGTGCCATCTGCTGAACAGAATAGGTACTGTTTTGTTCTGTTTAACAGATTGACACATAAGTTTTAAAACCTTGTATAGCGATATGAACATGTAAAATAAGCGCTGATAAACAGACAGGCTTCATGTACTTTTAAGTATTGTACTTTATTTGTGGTATAAATGTTTCTCAGTCTTCAAAAGACAGAGGGCTTTTGAAGTACATTAGGGCATAAGTCCCAAAAGCCACACTCTCGAAAACCTCACTGGGACTAGCTGACAGTCCAAAATATTCAAAAGATAAAATTATATAACAAAATAGGCAGAGGTCATACAGGCTCTACAAGACAATGGCTAATATGCAGGAAATTAAGTAGCGGGAACAATGGGTAGTGAGGCAATGACAAAAACTCTTTTTGTATTCAACAGATATGTGTGTAAACTGAACTAATACTTTTTGAAGATTACAAGACACACAAAGGTTTAAACAGAGAAAGAAATCAGAGTGAAAACTTTGATTTGAAAACAAAGCGCAACAATAGCATAGCGCTGTGGACTGCTACACACGCTGCGTGGATCGGCTTGCAGCGCTCACTGTATATAGCACATACTGTATTCAAGCATTGTATAAAACAAATTGTAGTTTGGGGTTTATGGTGACTTAAAACAATGGAGCAGGACATAGTCAGAAGTGGGTTCACACAGTATATGACAGTGAATCATTACAGCACTGTCCAATCTCTAGGATTACAGACACATCCAGCTTCTCTGCTTGTGTCTGCATCGGTGTCTGCTTGTTTGTTGTTCTGTCATTCTGTCTTATTAACTAGAGCTTGTCATGTTTCTTTCTGCTCTTCTCTTCCTTTTTCCTGCGGCATACCGGGTCTCGATGTCTAAGCTTTACTTTATCCGGTTTTGGTAATAAGCTGATGTTGTTTTGACAAATTCGATCAAATTATGTTTAGCAACATTTATAATAGAGTTTCTGAAAATATAAATAAGCTCGGCAGAAAGAAATCTCGGCTAAAGAAAAGAAATACAACTGTGTGTTAGAAACAGACGTGTGTTATGAAATGTGTATAAGTAATAAATTCTTGAGTGATAGGATTGAGAACCAAGTTAAGGGAATATTGAATGAACCAAGACAAGGTGTAATCTTTTAGGAAAATAATAATTGGATTGTATGATGGTCACCGTGAAGCAGAGTTGATGTACAGTGTATTGAAAACTCAACATGTCAGTTCCTTAGTTCTGTAGTACAGGGCACTGATCAGGAAGTCGGCCATTTTAAGGACTGACTGTGTCCACTGAAAAATCCTTTCATTGTACTGAAATATTCACTAACTACAAAAAGTCCCACAAGGAATAACACCACAGAAACCGTTGATCGTCAATGCTTGCTACGTTCCCTTAACGGCAGTGAGGTCATATTTACTAAAGCCTCTCGGCTGGAAAAAATGGTGGATTTTCAAGCCAACTTTGTCTCCAACTGCAAGTAGCTTGTTATCGTTGCTGTAGATCTCAAAAGATTACTTACATTAGTGACTTTCAACTTTATTTGACGTTCTACATACGGTTCGCTTGAGTGTTTAACGATTTCTTAACAAATCTTCTATCTAGTCTGCAATCCAGCCAGAACACAATGTATATTTCATCTTATACATCCAACAACATAAAAATTAATATCAAATATATTGGTCCTACTGCGACTAGACTATGTGGTCATGTCTTTGAAAATGGAGTCACCGGAGTGCCGATGTGTGCTGAGACAGGGACCGTATCAGTATCGAATCTTGTGTGATACGATTCACTAGCTAGGGAGCTAGAGAGCTGATTGAGAATGAATGTAAATACAAAATAAGACTTAAATGTTAAATAAGAGACAAACCTACAGGAGGGTATAAATAACCACACTAACCAAACTCTAAGACAAACACAATCAGGAAATTAACCAATCACTAATCTGAGATGAAACAGGACCAGGAAGCAAACTCAAAACATGTCATAATAAAAGCGTGAGTAGAGAAACACACCCAGAATCAAAGGAAAGGTGTAGAAGAGAGTAGTGAGAGCAGCTCTGCTGTATGGGATAGAGACTGTAGCAGTGAGGGAAAGACATGAGGCAGAGATGGAGGTAGCAGAGATGAGGATGTTGAGGTTCTCTTTAGGAGTGACGAGGATGGACAGGATTGGGAACAAGCACATCAGAGGTACAGCTCAGGTTGGCTGTTTTGGGGACAAGGACAGAGAGGCTAGATTGAGATGGTTTGGACATGTACAGAGGAGGGAGATGGTTATATTGGTAGAAGGATGTTGGAGATGGAGCTGCCAGGTAAGATGTCAAGAGGAAGGACAAAGATCAGATATGTGGATGAGTGTTAAATGAGGACGAAGGTAATTGGTGTGGGAGTAGAGGATGCCGAGAAGTTAGGTGGGAAATCATGATCATGTGGGAATCAGAAAAGCCGAAAGTGGAAGAAGAGGATTGCAGAATCTAACAATTGTGAAAATCTCTGTACAGTTCTTCTTCTTTTGATTGCTAAGAATATTCTCAGTGCAAATTTTTAGTCTTGCTCGAAACCTTTTTAGCTAAGTGATTTCTTCACTCGTTTTTAGATAGAAACCATAAAAGGAAAGAGGTAGGTGGAAACAGATGAGTTCCTAAGGGGAAAAGAAAAAAAAAGAAGTAGTTGAGAAACACTCCTGGTAGTTAGAAGAATTAATAAAAGTTACTGTTACCACCCCATCGTTGATTATTTTTTCCTAAAATGTTTTATTTCTTTTGCCTCACATCTTTTTTGTGAATCTCAAATGTTTTATGAAAGTGTGACCCATCATACATTTCATCCATTTATTTTTACATATAATGTTAGTTCCTGTTATCCTTTTCATTCTAGCAGCTATTCAGCCAGCCTTTCTCTCTTCCTTTTTCCTCTCACAAACTTAGTGTGACACTGGAGATTGCTTCCAAAACATAATTCAATAAGCATCTCACAGAAAATGTTTGTCAGTGCTTATCCATTTTAAATCTGTTTATGTGGAGCCTCCGACTTACAAGTCCCTGTGAAAGATGTTATCACAGAACACATTAAAAAATTAACACATTAACATTAATATAACCCTTGCAGCTGGAACTATTGTCAGAGCTGCTGTTAACCAACAATTATTTTCTTTAAACTTCTGATCTGTGTCAAACAATGGGGTACATAATAGTGTTTAATAGCTGACTGGATAGAATCAGTTCCATATAGAAGACTATTTGACTTTTTTTGTATTTGTGCCATTTTCCTACTTCTGACAATTTTCTCTCTCTTCTCTCTGTCACTCTCTTTCTCTCTCTCTCTCTCTCTCTCTCTCTCTCTCTCTCTCTCTCTCTCTCTCTCTCTCTCTCTCTCTCTCTCTCTGTCTATTTCTCTCTGTGTTTTACTCTTGTTCACTCTTCCCATCCCTCTCTCTTTTACTCTTTCTCTCTCTCTGTCTTTCATTCTCAAGTGGAGGGGCAGTGGTTGGATTGGGCTCCTTGGTCTCATTGTTCAGTATCATGTGGGACTGGAACTCAGCAGAGGCAGCGGCGCTGCAGTGTGTCTGTACACGGCTGGGCCGAGTGTAAAGGTCCGCACTCTGAAACAAGGGAGTGCACTAACCAGGATTGTGATGGTATGTCACAAACACATCATTTATTCTAGATGTAATCAGCTTTATATAGCTGATTAAAATGCTCAGCATTTATGGGCTTCCTTAACGGGTTGTATTTATATGTACGTAACAAATCACTGAATCATCTGTGGGCTTTACCAAGAACCCTCTCTTTTTCATGTTTGTACATTTTACTGGCTTATTAATAAAAAAAAAAAAAAGAAATCCAAAGCAACATCATTCATCATAACATTTTCTTTACCTGGTATTTGTCTGATTTTGTTTATTTTTATTTCATAGAGATCATTTCATGAGGTGATCAATAGTTGTGGATCATAAATAGTCATAGTTTAAATTGTATTCTAACAGTGACATTTTCAGGATGGATGGATGGATGGAATAATAGATCTGTACCCATTTACAGTCTCTGCCAAACAAATAACAAACCTAATGAATCTTCTTAATCTCTAGACTTTTAAAAACACACACCTGTTAATAAATTAGCACACGCACCATAAACAAGCTTTCTATTTTGCAAAGCTTCATTGCAGCAATTTGAGCTGTCACATTCAGAAGCTTGTTTTGTCTCACATGTTCGTTTATTGTTTTGTCTCTTGAGTGTCTGTTTAGTCTAACCCTGTTTACATTAGTTTGCTGATCACCCGATTGCCTGCATGTTTCTGGTTTTGCTAATCCCTTTTTCTTCTTTTCCTTGTTTCTCCTCTATTTGTTGGGAGAAAATTCTGCTGGAAGCATCGATACTGCAGGTTTTAATGATTTCCATCAGGCACTTACAGATCAGGCTCATAATTTCATTTATTTATTTATTTTTCATTTTTATTTCCCAGTGCACAATGTGACACGGTTTGGTTTTGTGACAAATCTGAACCGAGAGTTGTTTGTATCCTGGCCATTTCCCCAGTATCCTATTTGTCCCCTGAAAGAAAGCAGTGTTAAAGTATAGGCGACAAGGCAGAAGTAGTCAACAACGTCTAAAAATCCATGCACATATACGTAAACATATAGCAATGAGCAAACCTTACTGTGACTAAATACATTCAAATGAATCTGAACCAGAAGTCTTGGAGTTTTCGGAAAGATTTGATTAAATCAGCCAGAAAAGTGGCAAAAGCGAAGGAAAAGAAATTCACTACACTGCTGAAAATTGCTGTTTTATGTCCTATGAATGTTAAGTCTGCACTATTTTAAGCAAAACTCAAACATCCCAGCTCAGCTCACATACTACAATTCAGCATGCTTTGGTACACTTTGCTTGGCAGTGGAAATAATGACAAAATACGAGTTCATGTCTAATCTACAGCACCTTGTCTCATCGTCTTAAGGAAAAGCTCTAAAAGTGTCATTTCTTCTGTACTTATTCATTCTTTTACCGTTCATCTTTCAGGGGGTGGAAACTGGGGAGCGTGGAACCAGTGGAGTCTGTGCTCGAAGACGTGTGATTCGGGATGGCAGCGCCGCTTTCGGATGTGTGAAGGCACAGGGATCCAGAATTACCCCTGCGATGGCACAGGGGAGGAAGTGCGCTCCTGCAACGACAAGAAGTGCCCAGGTGTGTGTGTGTGTGTCTGTGTGTGTGTGTCTGTGTGTGTGTGTGTGTGTGTGTGTGTGTGTGTGTGTGTGTGTGTGTGTGTGTGTGTGTGTGTGTGTGTGTGTGTGTGTGTGTGTGTGTGAAGCAGATCAAACATATGCCCCTCTCTCATTTTGCATTTCTTTAATCACATTGAGTTTCATTGTTCTTTTTTCCTCTCCTCTTGCTCCGTTCTTTCTGAGCATCTGTCTTTTTCTTTTGCCCTCCATTTTTCCCACTAACCCAGCATCTGTTTTTCTCCTCCCTCCTTTCCTTGTTTGTTAACTGTTTGTCTGGGTGTCTTGCTTTTCCTTCCTGCTTGTCTATCTGTGCACCTGTAGGTCTCTCTCTCTCTCTCTCTCTCTCTCTCTCTCTCTCTCTCTCTCTCTCTCTCTCTCTCTCTCTCTCTCTCTCCATTTGACAGTCTGCCTTCTGTTTCCTTCCCTGCTTTATTTCTCTCCCTCTCCTTCAGCAGAGCCACGTCTTCCCATGTGATTTGTCAGAGCAGCACAGCAAACAGCAGATTTTAATAAGCGGCTCTTTGACTGTAGCTTTGGGAGGCTATAGATTAAATAAATGTCAGGCATCGCTGCAGTGCTTATATCAGGACTTTGATAGCACTGCGCCAGTGCCTTATAGACAAAGATCTGTCCAAGAACTTTATGGGAAGATGTAAATTTTAAACATTTTTCTGAAACTCTGCCTTCTTTTTTTTCACCACATTTTTTGTACTCTATTTTAATGCTATTAAAAGACGAAGAACAGCAGATTTACGTGGTGGCAGAAGACGGCTTAAAGTAATTCAATTGCCTTTGATAGATAATTTACAATATCATGGTGTCCTTCAGAATTATTCTAGTCCGTCATGAAAATTAGCAAAGAACACTGAGTGATATTTTAGCTTAGACACAAGAAAGGATTGGGTTTACAATTAATATTTGAGGTGTTATTAATGTTTTTGGAGAGAACCTTTGCTGTAAACGGTTTCCTTTTGTTTATGCAGGAAATGTTAATTATCTCTGTTATTAATTTTTACTCATTTTTGCTCAGAAACATCCCTGTTGTGTGCAGTGGTGGAATAATCTGAAATGCTTTATTATATGATAATCATAACCATTGTAACTGTAATGACTTTGAAAATCACTGTTTTGTGTGTGTGTGTGTGTGTGTGTGTGTATATATATATATATATATATATATATATATATATATATATATATATATATATATATATATATATATATAAAAGGAAAATTTTGAATATTAAACGGATTTAGCAAACGTAAACAACTCTGCTTGTTTATATGTTTGTTCTATAAAAGCAAGGCCACTATTCATGTATAAACTGGTTTCATGTGACATTTAATAATGTTATGTAATTTCTAATCTTACATTATTGTGTGTGTGTGTGTGTGTGTGTGTGTGTGTGTGTGTGTGTGTGTGTGTGTGTGTGTGTGTGTGTGTGTGTGTATGTGTGTGTGTATGTGTGTGCATAGCATCTCATGAGATATGCAAGGATGAGTACCAAGGTTTACTGACGTGGAAAAGAGCTTCAGCTGGAGAGACGGTCTACAACAAATGTCCATCAAATGCCACTGGTGAGTGACTCATCATCTTAGACCCTGGGAACAAGTTCTAGTCTTTCACAATGCATTCCCATTTACTGTATCCATAGTGAACTACACTGGTCCCAGGATGCATTGGGATTGGGATTAGGATTAGGATGGGGTGTGAGATGGAGTGATTAGTCATTAGTTTTAGTGTAGGTGAAAGTAGGTTGAAAAAAGCTACCCTTATGCTAACTTGAAGTCTTTATATCTTTATAAATGTCCATCAGCACACTATAATTACACGTCTTCACTCCCACTGCCTCCTCACTAAAGACTTTAAAAATTATATAGAAGTTAAACAATCAATATTATTTGCAAGAACTTGCTTTGATTTGGTATGTCACACGAATTGGCTTCAGATTTTCTTACCCATGTTGTAAGACTATGATTTTGACTTCCTGTAGTTTGACTTCCTGCGTCATCACTGCTTACAGTTTACAGTAACCACTCGCAAACATGATGCAAACAATAAAAGTTACACTGTACCAACTCCTAAAAAGCTATGAGCTAGTTTCATGTCCTGAAAGATTTTTGTGATCAGTAAAATACACAATAAAACCCCATCAGTGATGCAATTATTCATTTCCTAAAGCTCACCGCAGGCAATCACCTCCTGACTACTGCCAAAATAAGATGATTTGAGTGCAATTAATTTTGGAGCTTGTTAAGGATTAGAAGCCCAGTGTGTGTTGTGAGCTGTACGGCGTATTATGAGGGCGAAATGAAAGCTCATACAAACCATATATGGCAACATTACGATCTGAAACTTGAGTTCAGATTAAATTTAGGCAGTATATAGTGAGTCCAGTAATAAGAGTGATTTTTATCTTTTATCAGAAGGATAAAAATTTTTTATTAAAAAAAAAAAAGGATTATTTTTAAATGATTTCCTTATCTGAAATGGAGTTTGCCTAGAATTTCCCTTTTTTATTTCATTTTTATTTGTATATATTTGCAATGTAACAAATATTGCAATGTTGCAAACATTTATTGTTTTTGTGCAATTAAAGAAAACAATTTGAATATTATTAGAATTAATATCCGAACCTTACTGGTATCCGAGATATATATGTTGTAAGGAAAGTCTGCGTTGATTTATTTAGACTTCATTGCTTTTTTAGCTAAACTTCTTTTAGAAGTAAAGTAAATACAGCACTAACCTGAATAACTAAAACCATCACAGATATTTCAGTATAAACACATTTAATGGCTATCAGGGTATTTATGTGGTTTTGTAAATGCCACCTGATATTGACTCAACTAGTGTTGCATCTTTTATGTGGTGTGCATTGTAACAGCGCTTTTAGCCAAGAAGAACAAACTTTTTTTGTAGTAAAACCATGGAATCTCATTTGAAAAACGGTATTTGACATAATAAATTTCATTACTGCTCCATAACCGAAATAAAAATACATTTTAGTAGAAGACTTGGACTTCAGGACAATATAATTTATATGGAAGCAGGCCGAAGGCCTCCACTGATTTATATGTAATAAAAACAGAAAGTCTAATAAATGACGCCTTTGAAGCATGAGCTCTAAACACAGTGGTAAACAGAGTCAACTCTAGAGACTAACAATCCTCCACAATAAGGTGGAAAACACCAAAAAAAAAAAAATTCCTACAGGCAGGTGAGTTATAATATGAGACTTTTCTTTGTCTCCCTGCTGCTCAGTGTATGAATGGAGCATTGGGTTTTGCACTGGATGCTAAATATCAGTCTCAGTCTTAGGCTGATGGGCGAGCGCACAGTCATGGCCCATTGCACAGAAGCAGCATGATGCAAGTTTGAGTAAATGTGGTTTAGCTGCATGATTTTCTCTGTGATGTTTACCAGAGGCATTTTTGGACCAGTTTGAATTCTAGTCTGTTTATTATTCTACAGCGTTTCAAAAACTGATCAGTCTATTTTAGTTTGTTTTTCCATCTTGTGTAACAGACATGAAACCTTTGGGTCTTCTTTGTCCTGATTCCCCACAGGATCTGCTAGTCGTCGATGTTTGCTGGACGCTAATGGAGTTGCTTACTGGGGTCCTCCGAGCTTCGCCCGATGCATCTCACTTGAGTATAGATATTTACATTTATCTGTAAGTAATAATTTTATTTTGTATTAAATTGCATGAAAAGATTTTCCCACATGTCAGATCTGATGTCGGATGTGTAGGGTTCGTGTGGTAGGTTCACCCAGCCCAATCCAAGCCAGTGGTCCTAAATAAATTGTTAGCATGTTTTTTTTTTTGTTGTTGTTTTTGAATTTTTAAAATAAACAAACAAAAAACTGTAATAAATGAATGCATATCATAACGCAACATACGTGGACCAGTAGCTTTTTGATGTCGCTGTTGTTGTATAATGGTAGCTAAATATAAATGAGTGAATTGATGGATAGATGGATGGATAGATGGATGGATGGATGTTACAGCTTGTTTCAGCTTCTCCTTACATGTCATCAGTTCCAGCTCCTTCATCTCTTTCTCTTCGTTTTCGTTGTCTCGTTCACAAGAGCATGTAGAACCATATCGTTGATTGAGTCACCATTTGTGTTGCGCTTGACATTTATCATATCTGATTGTTGATCTCTGGCCTTTTCTCTGCTCTAATTGTCCAGTTATTTATGTATTTATTTCATTTTTGAGAAGCTAGCCTAAAGGGGTCAGCCTTTTTTTTTCCGTAGCCATGATTAAATGGGGCTGATTACACTGTTAACCTGTTCACTAACCCCTCATTATAATCACAAACGTTTGCCTCGTCCTGATTGCTATTGTCTTGGACCCACAAGATTATCATTAGTCAATCGATGACTGTTCCATTCTTTTTGGAATATAAACAAGCAATCAGTGCGAGGAGAACCTGGCCTGTGTTTCAGCAGCCTTGTGATTGGGTTTACTGTAGCGGATGCCAATTCTCCCAAACAGCGTACACTTTGCTCCAAGTGGGGATCAATAGAGTCAATTTACTTTCAAAGCTTCAATCTGTGTTTTTCCTCTTGGGGCTGAGTTTGAATAGAGTTTACTCATTAGCATTGAGCAATGACATTAGCAGAGGAGTTTCTGTCATTAGCATTGAGCATAACATCTGCATGTTTGTGAATATCTGAGTGATATCCAAAATCATACTAATATTTTATATCTGCATATAATACATAATTAAATCGAATACAAATTGTGGAACAAATTGTTATTTATTCTCCCATAGAATAATAATAATAATAATAATAATAATAATAATAATAATAATAATAATAATAATAATAATAATAATAATAATAATAATAATAATAATAATAATACATTTATTTATTTATTTGTTTGTTTGTTTGTTTGTTTGTTTGTTTGTTTATTTATTTATTTATTTATTTATTTATTTATTATTATTATTATTATTATTATTATTATTATTATTATTATTATTATTATTATTATTATTCTATGGGAGAATAATTATTTTATGTTAAATAATTATTTATATATAATGATTTCAATTATTTAATGATCCATTCTTCTAAATAATTAAAATTATTTAATTATGAAATTATTATTTAAAACTTATATTTTTTTCATGAATACATGTCACTGGCTGGTCAGATTTTTTTCTCATGAGCTTTTAACCAGTACTCCTAATCATACTCCATCATCATCATTAAGAACTGTTAATATCACTAGTGACAAAAATGAAGATAAAACAGAATTAATTATTTTAATACAGATAGCCTTAGGCAAAGATACATTCCTTTTTGTAAAGCAAGGCTTTCTCATCTCCTCAGTTACGAGAGCATCTTGCGAAGGGTCAGAGGACCCTGGCAGGGGAGGGCATGTCTCAGATCGTGAGGAGTCTCCTGGAGTTAATGTCCCGCCACAGCTATTATAGCGGCGACCTCTTATTCTCTGTGGAGATTCTCCGAAATGTGACGGACACCTTCAAGCGAGCAACCTACATCCCAGCTCCCGACGACGTGCAGGTGGACCACACACACACACACACACACACACACACACAAGCACACGTATGAACACACTTGAATTTTGGTGGCCTTTTTATACTCATCATTCCTGGTTTGTCTGTTTTGCAGAAATTTTTCCAGATAGTCAGCTTAATGCTGGACATGGACAATCTTCAAAAATGGGAAGACGTTCACCAGGTAACATCCAGTTCTCTATAAATACCCGTGTCTATTCATTATACACTTTATAACTGCTGATAATGAATTTCACTCTGTCCTTTAATTTCTTTATTGGGATACTAAAGTGACTACGGTGAACACAGAACAGATTAATGGGTGCTGAATTAATTTAAATCAAACGGTCAGAGCCTCACTGCTGAGTAATGAGACAGACGTTCTCAAGTCTGTGTTCTTGACCACCACTTGGACTCTTAACATCATACAGTTTGTACTTCATTTTATAACAATGATAATATCTCATTATCTCTCACACACAGCAACGTACCGGTTTCTTTCTTTTTAAACGTGTGGCATGTTGAGTCGTTTATCTCATATCAGAAATTTGTTTTTTATACAAATCTATTTATATAAAAAAGATTTATATCCTATGAGAGTACACTAATATAAACCTCAACTGACAGGTGTCAATCATATACAGTAACTGAGTCATATTATTGAATAAGTGTCTACAGTTTCTATTCAGATCATATCACCAAGTTTAATTTGTTCATTTATTTCAATTACATAAATTTAATACATTTTGGGAGGCTCATTTATTTAATACTGTATTAATGACACAAAGAAAGCAATCTGGATAAGAGTACTGATTTAATTACGGCTAAAGGAATAGCACCCTATAAAACAGGTTGTTACTCTATGTCTACAATAGCTGATGCACTGCAGTGGCTGAGCTGCATTACTGGAACACTCACTCACTCATTTTCTACCGCTTATCCGAACTTCTCGGGTCACGGGGAGCCTGTGCCTATCTCAGGCGTCATCGGGCATCAAGGCAGGATACACCCTGGACGGAGTGCCAACCCATCGCAGAGCAAACACACACTTTCATTCACTCACACACACTACGGGCAATTTCCAATAATCCAGAAATGCCAATCAACCTACCATGCATGTCTTTGGACCGGGGGAGGAAACCGGAGTACCCGGAGGAACCCCCGAGGTATGGGGAGAACATGCAAACTCCACACACACAAGGCGGAGGCGGGAATCGAACTCCCAACCCTGGAGGTGTGAGGCAAACGTGCTAACCACTAAGCCACCGTACGAACACCCCCACCCCATTACTGGAACATTTAATTTATATTGTTAAGTCAGAATTTTTTGCTTTCAGCTTTTTTAATGCAGTTTTTTGAGTGTATAAAAATGGCAAAGAATAACATATTTCTGACTGATTTACAAACGTTTACATTTATCTGTAAGTAATCTGTTTTTTTTTTTGAAATTGTATGAAAACATTTTCACACGTCAAACCTGACGTAAGATCTCCACATGTGTAATAAACTAACAAAATGCAATAATCAGTGAACGCAGCACACTGTAAGTGGACCAGAAGCATTTTAGTGTTGCTGTTGTTGTGTAATGGTAGTGTATGGATTTATAAATGGATGGATAAATGAATGGATGGATGTTGTTTTAGCTTCTCCTCACATGTCATCAGTTTTAGCTTCTTCCTCTCTTTCTCTTCATTTTTCCTTTGTCTCTTACTGCAAAGCACTACGTACATCGTCGATTGAGTCACCGTTTGTGTATCGCCTTTTGGGTTGAGCTTGACATTTATCATATCTGATTGCTGAACTTTGGTATAATCAGATTTTTTTTTTTACGTTCAGCCTTTTTTAATGCGGTGAGTGTCCGACGAGTGTCCAAAAAATTATAAAAATAAAATGACTGATTTACAAAAGTTTCAGAAATGCAAAATTATTGTGTATGATGATAAATCGCACACATACTTAAATCTCCTTTCTCAGGGGTAAAATTCAGTAAAAAAGAATTCCTTAATAAATAAATAACCCTCGATAAGAACCGACTGTAGAGGCAAAGTACAGAGCTTTATGGAATTAGATGTTAATGAATTTAAATGAAAAGTAAATTACTTGACCTGTTGATCTGAAGCATTTCTCACATTTTTCTCTTGCTCTAAGAGCGCGTTACAGTACACAGCATTAACACTGACCCGTTGCAGTCGTTTCTTTGTAATTGAATTCCTGCTCGTTTGACTTTTATTTAAAAATTATAAATTAAAGAGAAACTTACTCATTTTATTGTGGTTAATATTTTGTTATTCCTTTACTTAATGCTATTTATGTGAAATGAATCGGTGTAATTGAAAAGAAACCTGAAAACGTGGTCTGTATATAGAAGGAAAGTAACTTTGATCTGAAGCCAATCATTTGCATTAGCTAGGCTTCTTCCATTCACAATCACTAGTAGGATACAGACATTTTTCTTAACGTCGCAAACGAACGTACCAAATGTTCTTGTGTAAATGTTGTTAAGATATCCGTCTTGATAAATGAGGTGTCGTATGAATAAGTACTGTAGGTTAATGCATTTCTGTCTTTATTACACCTATAGCTCAGATTTTATTTGCAGCTGAAAGCAGGTAGAGGATTTGTTTTTCACAGTGAAGCTCTAAGCCGGATCTGTGATCATCCTCTATATAGGGGATACAGTAGCAATTTGGGATTCAGACATTTGGGATGTGTGAAGTATTAGCTGTTGTTCTGGATTGGACTGGTATATCACCAGGCTCTGTGTGCGTGTATGTGTGTGTGTGTGTGTGTGTGTGTGTGTGTGTGTGTGTGTGTGTGTGTGTGTGTGTGTGTGTGTGTGTGTTTGTGTGTGTGTGCGCGCTGTTCTGTCAAGTACACTCACTTCAGTTAATAGTCTACATCTCTTTAAAACCTATTGAACGTTTCACTAGAGAGAGAGAGGCGGGTGGGGGGTGGGGTGGGGAAGAATTATCTCTATTTAATAAATAAGATTTTTTTTTACCTGTGATGTGCTAATTTATTCTTTAATATTATTATTCTTGTGTGTGATCTTTGCCCTTTCATGGTTCACTGAACCTAATGACTCTACCTCAAATCCACATGAGATCCGAATGTCCTTGTAAATAATAACGCATAAGTGATGAGTGATGTGGGAAAATGAGTCTAGACGCAATGAAGATGGGAAGGATTGGAATTAGGTCTTCTGAGAACGGAGAAAAGTTACCCGTCTCTTCCCCTGACATTACGTTCTTGTTTTGATCCGAATGTGTTGCTTCACTTTCTCTAACATCAGATTTGAGTTCTATTTTCAAGACAAATTCCAAGTTTATAATATGTCATCGTTTCTGTAGCAGGAAGCTGGAAGGCAGATGATCCACATAAAAAAAAATATTTTAAAATAATAGCTGATATGGTGAAGTTTTTCTCGAGGAGATTTTTATTTTGTATTTTCGGAAGAAGTCTTGTACTTCCAGCGTCAGAGGTAAAGCTGCTATTTACAGATTTCTGACATTGGAATGGTTTTAGGATGGAGGGCATTTGTGTTTTGTCATTGCAAACATCACCAAAAACATTAAAAAAAAAAAGGATGGTGAAGGAACTGAGCAATTGAGGTTTAATGGCCTTGCTCAGGGGCCCAGTAGTGGAAGCTCGGTGGACGTAGGAATCGAACTCACAACCTTCCTATTGGTAGCCCAACACCTTAGCCACTAGGCTACCACATCCCTACGTATATGAGGAATAGACTTTTAGAACATGTAGTTATTGGATAATAATCAACACTTTTGTGTTTCCTTAACCAAAAAAAAAAAAAAGGAGGCCAAGTGAAAAAAGCCTCCTTATGCTTAACGACAAAGAAAGACAATTACACCCAATGACAGATGAAACCAAAAGAATATACAGTATTTGTAAACTAATTATATTTAGGACAGGAGGTTGGCCTGAGTGCCAGTATTACATGTCAGAGATCTCAAACCAAATTAAACAAACAAGATCTATTCCCAGCAGAGCAGCAGAAAACAAGCCTATTTCAAAAATATAAGCAAGTGTGTTAGTGCTTCAATTATTCATTACAAACAGTGCAGCCAATCTACCCTGTCTCTTACCATCTGTTGCATATTAAAATGGATTTAATTGCTTCATTGGAAAAATCAGGCAAGAAAAAGTTAATAAACATTGTAATTTGCTGTTTTGGCAAACGCTCGGCTCCTCTCACACACTCGTGTCCTGTAGCAAGCAAGACAGTTTTTTCCTCTCAGATGGAAGCGGGAAAATGTCTGATTTCGGTGAGGTGTGGAAATCTTTAGTTATACAAAAGTCACTGTGGGGAAAAATGAAATGGTAATTAAAGTGGCAGAGCAATTTGTAATATAAAAATTGTAAAGAATGTCGATCTGTAAAAAATGTAAAAAATAATAATAAATAAAAATATTGGTCCCGTGACACGAGAATAGTTCGGGTAAGAGAATGAATGAATGAATGAAAAATTATTTTATTTATTTATTTGTTTGATTGTTTGTTTGTTTGTTTGTTTGTTTATGTTTACAGATCTACATTCTTTACAATTTTGATATTACAAATTGCTCTAACATGTTAATTACCATTATATATATATATATATATATATATATATATATATATATATATATATATATATATATATATATATATATATATATAATGTAACATTGTGTTTTGCTGATCCCTAAAAGCATCAGATCCTGATCCATGCCTTGTTGTGACGGCAAGCATATAGGACTTCATTGTAACATGCATTTTCTCTTCCCAGGTCTCTCCAGGTGCCATGCTGCTAATGCGAGTTGTGGAAGACTTCATTCATCTCATTGGGGAAGCGCAAAAGCCTTTCCAAAGCTTTCTTGCTGTCACCACTAACCTCAGTGAGTGCTTTTAGCAGCTACAGAATTCAGAGATGTTGAAAGCTACAGTTTGGAATAGAAATCTTTAAAAGATGCCTTTATGATGTGAAGTGATTAAAGGAAAACATTCATATATCAATGAAACACAGTTTAATGTTTATAGAATATGTGCTTAGAGACGTTGCTTCTAATGTGTTGGTTGGTCCTGTATTTATGCTGCTGTTGCAATAATTCAGCAGTAATTATTATTTAAACCTTTATTATTTAAATTTACAATCATATCAAACATACATGATAACGGTCAGGGCCTGCTGTTATGACTTCCTCTAAGAAAATGCTTCTTTTACCATTTTCCTACGATATTGAATATCATATTAATATGATCCAGTGTATTGGTGAAGACAACAAATAGTGGACTCCAAGTTCGTGAATGTAAGTAATGTGCATATGTTATGCAGTTGTACTGAGTTACTGTACAGTAAGTGTCGACGGGGATATCAGCATAAAAAACCTTATCTATTTGACCCGGAGTGTTCAGTCTGGTCAGAATAAAAGACTAAAGCATTGTTGCATCACTCTCTTTACCTAGAGCTGAACAGTAGACGGTAGTGTAGTGTTGTAAATCTTTCTGAATGACCAAAACAGAAGTAAGACGATTGAAGAATCAGGAGACAAAGAACCAAGGCATAGTCAAAGATTTGCTGTTTATTGTGCACACAAAGACAGCATGTTCACACCAGATTATACAATGTGCAAAGGACACAATCAATACCATATCAATAATGCTCAAGGCTAAAATAATAATTTATATATATATATATTATAAGTCAGATGAAGGGCAGTACAAACAAAAATCACATAAACTTGAAATGAAATGATTTAATCATATATATTTCACCACATAATCATAAAAAATTTGAAATAAATCAATCGATTGCAGATTACATAACCAAAAATGGGTCGATGGGTCTATGAAAGCAGTTGAAACTTAAACTTAGAAATGCATCAAAAAATAAATATTAAAAGATCATATCTTGGGGTAGTGGTGGCTTAAGCGATTGAGGCTCTGAAATGTTGAGCAGAGGTTTGGGGTTCAAGCCCCAGTACTGCCAAGCTGCCACTCTTGAGCCCTTAAACAAGGCCCTTAACCCTCACTGCTCCAGGGGCTCTGTACTGTAACATGGCTGACCCTGCGCTCTAACCAAAACTTCCAAAATTGTTCCAAAATTTCACCTTGCTATAATGTACATATGAGAAAAACAAATGCTTCTTCTTAATAACAGATATTAATTAATGCAGGATATTCAGGGTGGATTCACAAATAATCTGCTTTTCTCTCTCATTAGTAATCAATATCCAACGAGAGCCAGTGTCAGCTGTGTCTAGTGACATCAACTTCCCTATGAAGGGACGGAGGGGGATGAAAGACTGGGCACGCTCAGCAGAAGACAAACTCTTCATCCCTAAAGAAGTCTTCACTCTTTCCTCTGATGGTGAGTTGGAAATCTGAACTTCTAGCAGAAACAAATATTTTGGACAAATGTTTGTGAAATGGTTTCTTTCACTTTACATAGAAAAAAAAACATGGGTTTGACCAGCCCTGGGGTTATGGCTGAGTCTCCTTCCTTTGTTCTACCCTTTTACACCTTTCTCTCTCACAAATGTCTCTCAGTATCTGTCAACATATCTTCACTTTCTGTTCAAGCTATGAAGACCTCAATCACCCTAAGGTCCAAAATGAGAAATTGATCATGTTACAGAGGAAGAGGGCAAAGGGGGAGATGAAAGAGAATGGAGGTTAGAGGGAAAACGGGGGCTGTGTTCAGAGGATGATGCTCATTTCTCTCGGAGCTGGGAAATTGAAGAAGAGGAGGTCCTGCCAGAGGGAAAGTAAAGACCTAGTTAGGACCCAGAGTGAGGGCGTTAAAGATCAAGATTGAGGGCTACACAGAGTGACAGAAAATAAAAACCAGACCATGATAGAGAAAATGGATGCCACTCTGGTTAACAGCTCCTCCTACTCCTCCTACAGGCTAGACCATTAGATCTGACAGCCTTCACCCCCGCCCCCTGCGCTGGTGATAAGACGTCCCCTTGTCCTGCAATATGTGTGATATTATGTTAGAAAGAAGAAATGCCTTATCGGACACTGGCTTTGTTCAAATGAAAACTGTGAAAATGAAGAGGTGAAATCCATTCAGGAGTTGTCAGACCTGGTGCAGTTTTGGACTGTGATGGCCGATTGTTATCCTGAAAATGTGCAGCAATTGAGCTGAGTCTAACCCTATGGGAGAAATACACAGTTTAAGCACTATGTCTAGTTTAATTTATTAGTTATGGAACTTTGAACAATATTACACTGCTATGTCGAAAGAGTAAGTAATATTTTGCCAAGCAATCTGTCAGTGTTAAAACTAATCTAACATAAAGAATGTTCAGTGTGCTGGGATGTATTGGGCTGAACATTATCACTTTTGACTAGCAGCATAGTCTCGAAAGGTTATTATTGCTATTATTATTATTTTTTTAGTTTCCAAGTTGAAATGGCGAGAATAAATGCACGTGTACACCCACTTTAAACAAGCTGTGTTGTCACTTTCTATTAAATTAAAAAGTGTAAGGAAAATAAAAATCCTATCGATGCTTGGTAACTGGTTTAATAAGCTGTGCTCTACAACTTATTTTGTATTTAGAAATTGTTTAGAAATCCGATTTAGGAAACTGATATCAGTTTGCATCCCACTTGAGACAATCTAAATATTTGTTTTGTCATCATTTGCGTTTAAACTTGCCTTCAGATATCGTCCCTTACATTGTCATAGCCTTCCATGGCAAAGTGTTGAGAGAGCAAATTGATCATACTCTCTGGATAGGAGAGGCCTATTGTCCCTCCTCTCTCAATCACAACAGAACTAGCCAATCATGGGCATGTGGAAGAGGGCAGACAGGACATTTGTCTAGGTGGTGGAAAAAATGCTGAGGTTAGCTACTGGTGTTTGAAAGAGTTTGCCCCAGGTCTCCTGGGTGGTAGCTGATGCTGGCAGTGTCTGGGATCTAGAAAATGCCAAATTAGGATAAAATATGGGAAAAAAAATGGGGGTCTGGGATATAGATTCCAACCCAAGAATTTCAGTAGCCCGAACCAAGCACTTGATACTCTATTATCTTGTGTTTATTGTCTCAGGTTTGTTTTACTGAAATACCTTGCTGGGTTGACATCCAGACTGCAGATCTCCAGTTGATGACCCCTGATCCTGAGCACACCAAAGAGCTTAAAAAAAGTTATAAAGACAAAATCAAATATGATTACACTTACACATTATATTTACACTGTCTGAACATTTTTATTGCTTGTGAGCCCTGTGATAAACTGGCACTCCATCAAGTCCTTTGCAGCCAGTGTTCTCAGGACAGACGCCAGATTTCTGTGACCATGACCTACATAATAGAGTTGCATAAAATGAGTAAATATAACTCTTGATCATAAACAGCTCACAAACACTAAAGATATTGATATTATAAAATATTATATGTATATAAGCTAAGCATATGCAATTGTATACATAACTGTACATTTCGAAACTGCAGCATCTGGTTGGATAAAAAAAAATCCTCTTATAATTAACAAATCGATTTTGCACAGTTCGGTTAAGTTCTATCATTCATTCATATTCAGTAAATCCTTTATCCTGGACAGGGTCATGATGGATCTATTTCCGGAAACACTGGGCATAATGTGGGAATACACCATGAATACACACGTTCATATTGAGGAGCAGTTTAGTCTGGCCAAGCCACTTACTATCATGCTTTTAGGAAACGGGTGGAACACGAAGAGCTTTCCATGTCGGCCCAAGAAGAACTCAAAATATGAGAACGCAAAGGTAGTGATTCTTAAAAAGGTGCCACTATAAAATGTCCGTGATCTATACAGTAGATCATATGTTTCACTTTGTCAAATGTCAGAAGTCATAGCACTTGTGACTTAATTTGAGAAGTGATAAAATCAAATGTGCTATGCTAACATCTTAATTAGACACTGGATTTGATTAAATTCAACTGAGTATATTTCTTTTATCAAATCTGGGTTCTTCTGGACAAAATCTTCAGAAATATACTGGCGTTGGTTGCTGTTATGCCTCATCTACCTACCTTTATGGTTCCCAGGCTTAGATGCCTGCTGCACTTCCTCTATCCCTCTGTCATTTTGGTGCATCCACTGCAGGCCCATTCTCCCCAACCTTGACAATTTTTTCAGTCAAATATAATCCCTAGAGACCTGGCTCCATACCAGAGCTCAGCATGTCCCAGGAGAAGAAAGGTTTGGATGGAGAAAAAAGAGAAGCAAAAACCTGAAGGCATCATGAGACAAACAAAAGTAGCCCCATGCATGGAAACAGGGATGTAAATGTGAGGAGGAGAAAGTGTGTTTATGGGTATAAGTAAAAAATATAAGAAAAAAGAAAGAAAAAAAAAAACACTGACGTATATGGAGAGAGACAGGTGGATGGAAATCTGGTCTGGTGGGTCACATCTCTAAAACCCTTCTGTCTGTCTATGAAATGTCAGTAAAATTGTCCAGACTGGCTCAAAGTCCTTATGTCTGACAACGTCTTAAATCCTGTGCTGCTCTGGCTTGTGTGTTGTTCTCCATCTGTCTGTCAAGTGTGGATAAAGAAACATGAATGTCAGGGGTTTTAAACTGACACAGCTGCTGCTGCTGTGCTGATTTTTCATGGCCTAATGGGCATATGGTACAGTATATGTGTGTTGGCAGGAATGTTATTTACTACTTTAGCCTCTACTTTGTGGGCCTTGTTGTGATAAGCCTTTTAGAAGTGTTTTTATTTTTTTTCATGTCTTGTTTGCAGAATCGGATGAGGCTTCCTACTTTGTTATTGGAGCCATTCTCTATCGCACCCTCGGCTTTATTCTACCACCACCAAAGTAAGTGTTCCAAACAAAGCTTAAGAATACACGCAGTCCCTGGGAAAAAAATGCTCTGAGAAAATAAATCTATAGCAAATTTCTGAAAAGGTACATGAATTCTTATAAAGTCAAATATCTGTCAAGTCTCTAAATAGTATAACTATAGCTTGCCTCTTTCCACTGCCTTAGTAACCTCTTTCTTCTCCTTGAGATGAGAAGCACTGTGTGCTTGGCGTCGTCCTTAATGGATTGAACCAGTTTTCCAAAAGATTTGAACCAGAGTGAAACCAAATGCCCAGGAAATGCAGTCAACTGTAATCTGGAAAAAGCAATTGATTTGGTGTATCTAAAATAGTTTTTTTTATGGAACCTGCTACATCAGTCTACATGACAACTAATGTACCTTTGCAAAGTACCTTTTTTTCATATTTACCTACAGTATAAAAACAGTGGCTATTTCTTTATGTTGCCAATGAAACTTTCAAAATATACTTTATTTCTGCATTTGATAAAAGATTTGTGTCTGAATGTAGTGGGCAGTAACTGTATATTCATGTGACACCGCTTATTCTCACTTATACAGTAATTAATCAATCAGAAACCGAATGTGTAAAAAGCAACAGAAGTGTGTTAAAAGCGACACTACACCTGGACAGGCTATGTCTTTACAGGAAGCTGTAGTTTATTTATTTATTTATTTATTTATTTTTTTCAATTAAGTCTTATACCTCTGCTAGAACCAATCTAAGATTCTCCATGCTATCTATATTGTAACGTTCTCCCCGAGGATGTATCATAAACCACTTGGCATGCGGTGCATTACTTAATCCTATAATCCCTTAAGAGACAATCTATTGTTCTCAGTACCTTCTGTTACCATTTCTCTGATATGACTAATGCATCTGTTTTATCCCCAGGGCAGAAATACTCTGTCATTGCACGTTATAAGAATGAATAGAAGAATCTGCGTTCAAACTGAACAGATACAACCAGCTTTGGTTAATTAAATTCCTGGGTAAAAAGCCTTGTTTTGGACATACAGTACTGCACAAAAAAAAAAAAAAAGTTTGTAGAAGCAACTTATTTAGTCAAGGACCTTCTGCATGCTAGTGAGGGCTGGGCAGCAGGACTCCTCATGCTGCGTAGTTGAAAAGTAAAAAAAAAACAAACACAAAAAAAAAAAAATGAACTTAAAACTGCAATGTGCTAAGAGGCTAATCTCTCATGTCTGTCAACCCCTGCAGTGGTCTTTAATCCATCCTCAAACACCATGTCAGGGTCCTTTGCCCTTTTATCAAAGTTAGTCCTGTCTTCAATGCTACGCTCTTTGATGTTTGGCTTTCTCGGTTGTTCACTTGTTTACTATTAACTTCTGGCCAAGATTCCCTTATTCGCTACTGCTCTCTGTATGCTTTTATGGGTTGAGGGAAAGGCCCTGCCATTCAGGTCAATATTCCTGAGGGAGCCTGCTTGTTGATAAATATGGATGGGATCGTGGCTGTTTGTTCAGTTTAGATTTGAGTCTCATTAATTTTCTCCCAAGAGCCTATAGCGCTCTCTCTCTCTCTCTCTCTCTCTCTCTCTCTCTCTCTCTCTCTCTCTCTCTCTCTCTCTCTCTCTCTCATATGCAATCTTTTAAAGGAAAAATCCTTCACATGCACACAAAACATAGAAGCGAACAGGCAAAAGCTAGACATCTTAATGTGGAATGCACTGACTATGCAAGGAAATGATAATTCCTCTTACTGTATTTCACACTAAGGAATTTTTTAATTAAATTATAGCTTTGTTTCATGTCGTGGCATGTCCAAGAATTTGTTACTCTTATCGCTTATTTTAAAAAAGCTAAGCAATTTTTTTCACCAGCCTCCTGAAATGAATACAACAATAAATGGTCAATTTACTAAGAATTTACATTTTTAATGTTTATATAAGTTCCGTTCAGTGAATTAGAGAATCCCTCCAAAAATTCTACATATTTTACCGGAACAAATCTTTATTTGTTTTTGACATATCCAGTATACAGTTCATTTCTGTGTAAGTTTTTCTTTCAAGTATTCAGAAGCAATATGGTGTCATTTTATCTAATCACTTCACGTGTTGGTCTTTTTTTTTCCCCTGTCAGAGATCCTTTGGTGATCAGCTCAAAGATTTTAAGTGTCACAGTGCGTCCTCAACCTAAACCCACAGAACCAGTGGTCGTAGTGGAACTGGCACCTCTGCTGAATGTAAGTAACTATTAACTTCATGCAAACAATCCTCACCATCGAAACAGTTCAATGCTTGCGTAAAACCTGGTTATTCACTGTGTGCTATATGGCTCATTAACATGATCCAGGTTCCCACGAAGGCTTTCAGACCTCTTGATAATAATCTTTCTATGTAATTTTCAAATAATTATCCCTGCATAAGCTGCCTTCATGTGCGAACTGTATGTTGTATGCTTGATAATTCATGTTAACACCTTCTATTTCTAATGAACATAAAGCCTGAGGTAAATAATTCCCGCAACAAATGTCAACACAGTACAAACATGTAGCATAATATTGTAGTTATTACTGTGTTCTATTTTCAACGAAATATACACCAAGTCTTTGATTACTCATGTAGAAAACGATTCTTTATATAGTATGGTAGAATTATAGTTTGTCAATCTCTTGACACAGATACATGCTACAATATTTTCTTTAAATGGACAAACATACACAGACACATTGTTATAGACAATCCACAAATCAAAGCATGGGTCAAATCACAAATTGGAACCAGGGATAATCTAGGTTTAGAACCAAACGCCTAAAAAACTGCATTACTCAACAATAAGACAAAAGCTTTGATTTTGCAATGAAACAGAACCAGGAAGGCAATGAAGGTAGGAATAGACAAACTAATCCAACTGAAACACGTGACAGCTGAACACGTAACATGCCAGTGATAAAAGAGTTAAAAGAGAGACCCAAAAACAATGGCGTATACCAAAAACTATAGGATTTGACGCATAGAGTTATTATTGTTACATTGATTGATTATATCAATACATTGTGCATATACAGTATACAACAACGGTAATCCTCTATATATCAATTTAAAACCTGTAATCATTATTAGCCATGCTTCAAATTGATCAAACCTTTCTTGGCTTAATACTTCATGAAGAATTAGAAGATAAGGAGTTCGGATGTTCAAGGGCGATTCAATTAATACGTCTTATAACCTATATGGCTAAAACTATGGCTAAAAGACACATATTGTCTTTTATTGCCAGCTACTGTATATGTAGCTCTTTGGTAAAGCAGTGTAAAGCATACTGTTGACTAAAATGTATTTGGTTCCTTTCTAAGGGAGAAACATGTGTTAAGTGGTTGCTCAGTGGTTAAGACGTTGGCCAATTGATTGAAAGATTGTAAGTTTAAATCTCCCGACCACCAAGGTGTGACTTCTGGGCCCATGAGCAAGCCTCTTATCCCTTAACTGCTCAGTTGTATAAATGTGTCTGCCAAATGCTGTCAATGTCAAATGGACCCAAATGTGTTTCAGCATGACAATGACATTGTGAACAAAGTGAAGTTGGAGTAAAAGACCTTAGCCGAATAAATACAAATTCCCACAGCCATGCACCAAAATGCAGTGGCAAGCCTTTCCAGAAGACGGGATCTTATTATAAGAGTACTGTAAGACAAACGGAATGTTCAACAAGCATACATGGATGTGATGGTCAAGTATCCACAAACTATTCGTTAGCATAGCTTAGATGGGTACTAATTTCTAAATGTTTTCAGATTCCACTGAATGTTCAAACATACAGTTTTCTACTTCACAATTTTGTTTGCTGAGTGTTCTAGGCTACACAAATTTGCTCTAGGCTACAGTATATCTGGAATCTTGTGTTTTGGTTATAAAGTATACATTAAGTAATATATCTACATTATCTAAAACATTCTATACACCTCAATTTATTTTGAATCCCCTTCTTAAAAGCTACTGGCTATCATATAGTACTCATTGCTTGTTTCACATACTAGTAAATATTAGTAATATATTTTTAGTAATCATATATTTAAATGTTGCATTTTTTTGAAGTAGGTTTGCTGAGAGTTTTTATTTTCCATGTACTTTGCCGTACACACACACACACACACACACACACACACACACACACACACACACACACACACACACACACACACACACACACACACACATTTGAAAATAAATTCAAAGATCCAGATCCAGGTCCATATTGATCTATAATCTTATCTCGCCACTAGGACAGCATTCAGTAGTCGCGGCGTGAAGCATTTTAATATCCAGCACCCATCAATTTTAAGATGATGTTAAGAGTGAGAGCTGCACAAAGCGAGCGAGGTGAAAATTTCATAAATTTATACAAATGAGAAGCCAATATCACTGGGAGGCTGTTAATCAGTTTGTTTTATGTGCCGTGGGTCTCGCCATGAGTCATGTCCATGGTCACGGTCAAGCTGTGCCGAAGTGAGTGCGGTGCAAGATGGAAGACACAGAGCTGCGGCGTAGCAGCGAAAACACGATTATGAGAGCGCAATGACTGAAAGTCACTTTTTATAGCCTAGCAAACAATAGTGAGAAGTAGCAAAATGAGTTTAAATGTATACTCGGATATTCATTGAGAACAGAGAGAAATGAACCTTCAATGGACCATGAGTACAATTACGTTTACAAAAAAAGAAAAAGATATCAGAAAACATAAGTATACTCAGCCTGTATATAATGGACCATTGATCTATCTCATACTGTTTGTGGACACCTGACCATCGCACACCTATTTGCTTGCTGAGCATCTTGTTCCAGAGCTAATCCCTCCTGGCTGTTATAATAAGCTCCACATTTCTGGGATGGGAAGGCTTTCCACTAGATTTTGGCACATAGCTGTGAGGATTGTGTTCTTATAGATGAATAAGCATTAGTGATGTCAGACATAGCAAAAGTGATCAGTGGGGAAGGAATCATACCTATAGGAGTCATCTCTATAACGCTTGCTTTGTGTACAGGGGCATTGTCATGGCATTAGTTCCAGTTCAAGGAAACTGTTACATCATACATAAAACATTCTAGACAATTCTGTGCTTTCAAATATGTGTGAAGGTCAGGTGTCTACCTAACCTACTGTTAGCCATATAGTGTAGAGGTGTATTCTGACTAGCTACAGTATACACGCTTGACACATGCCCCGAGAACTATTGACAGTAAAAATTTCCAGCTTAGTATTTCTTTTAAACACAAAGCAAAACTGCAGAAGGAGGTTTGAGTAGTAAATTCCTCAGCAAATTAGCAACTAGGGATGATGACACGGAATGATTGGCTGATGCAGTGTTGCAAATAAATAAACTAAATTCAAATGCACAATGTAATTAAAAAAAAAATAAAGCTAAAATCAAAGAATTGCATAAAAAAAATCTAAATGCCTACAACCTAAATATATTCTATGTGCATGCACTGTTATATATTCTGTATGTTTGTATTCAGATTTAAAACTGATATGGAGAGGGTTTAAATCAGAGAGTTTTGTGTGTGTGAGCTGTTAGCATGGTACAGTATACAATATGAGATCTCCTTAGTCAATTTTCCTCAGCATTTTAATCCACTATATCTTTTAAATAGTGATGTTTATGGGACTTTTTTTTTTTTTTAAATTTTACATACGTTTTGGTTAGTACAAATGTTTTTTTAGAAACTTAATTGGTTCTAAGTTGGTTTTCCAAACTATAAACAAAGTAGCTGCTTAAAATAACCGAGGCTGTTATTAACATCCTTTCATAAAATCAGGTTAACAAGCGTGGCCATGTTATTATTTCTTTATGAAATCAGTATATGAGTTGTAGTTTCAGTCACGAGTTTAGCATGCAGATCGCCACAATACCAGCCGATCCCTGTCAGATCTTGTATTTCTGTTGATCCTTAATAAAGGTTTCGCTCAGCAGTCTCCTGAATAGGTTTTAAGGAGAAAGTCTTTGTTGGGAACTTTTAGTTCTTAGTGATGAGGTTCTCTATGAATACTGCCTCTGGTCTGAGGTAATTTATTTGATGATACAAACCTTAATTTCATTTTTTTTTTATTGCATTTCTTTTTTTATTGCATTTCTTTATAAATGCTATGGAGGCTCTTGTGTTAGCATGCTGCAACCGTGGCTAAAAAAATCAGCAGAGAATTCTGACATTTTAAGCCCTCAGCGCCCCTGAGAATAAGGTTGCTATAGCAACATTCACCTGATACCTTTGGCAAGAATTTTGGGATTTTGAGTGTATGTGTGTGAGAGTGTGTGTATGTGTGTGGGAGTGTGTGAGTCCCCAACCTTTCCCGGTCCCTCCAGGAAATCGTAGGTCATGCCCGGCTCAGCAGTGGTCCTGAGTCAGCTGCAACTGAGTAGATCTGAGCTTGGCCAGTTTTGTATGTTGTGGGGGGGTTTAGTATGTGGCCACAGATGTTGGTGAGGTGAGATGCTCTGAGGCAGTACGCCTCATCAAGCCTGACCCAGAGGGCCTGCTGGGACATGGAGACAGAGCCAGGTTTCATCCATATCCATCAGCTCGTGTAGTGGTTTGGGTCTTGTTAGTGACAGCAGATCTAAGTGGAAGTGATTTCGGTGGTTTTAGTGTGCCATCAGTGCTCACACATAATTACACAATAGCAATTAGCACAGGACCGAACACATGATGGATACAATAGACAGACACTCATATATTCAAATAATTTCATCATTAAATTGAAATACTGTGTTCAAACCAGGGTGCAATTTGAAACAGAAAATATTACCATGACCTCGTACAGTACCCACATAGCTACTGTAAAACAGTTGAGACTGTATTGTAATTACACGGTAAAGTGAGCTAATTGCAAAATCAGGAGACAAAAGTATTACAACACAACCTCTGTTGACTAATTTCCATTTTGTATTTTTTTTTTCCATTTTGTTTTCAGAACAAAAATGCAACAATAAATGTTTTAGTGAACAAAATTAGATAGATAAAACAGTAAAACGGGTAACAAATAAAATATACATAGAAACTATTTTCTATTATAGCTGTCAAGGGAAAATGACCAAGTGTAAGGATCCTAGTGACTCTGACAAGGGTCAGATTGTAATGCCTTGATTACAGGGTCAGGACATTCTAAAACACCAGGTCTTGTGGGGTGTTCCCAGTGCAGAATAGTGATTAGTACCTAGCGATAGTGTTCAAAGGACAACCAGCGAAGCAGCGACTGGGTCATGGACACCCCAGGCTCATTAACCCTGGGGAGGGAAGGCTAGTCCGTCTGGTCCGATCGCACAGAAGAGCTACTGGTGGCTATGATTGAAATGCTGTGTGTGTCTGTGTGTGTGTCTGTGTGTGCGTGTTCGTGTGTGCGTGTGTCTGTGAGTGTGTGTGTGTGTGTGTGTGTGTGTGTGTGTGTGTGTATGTGTGTGTCTGTGTGTGCATGGGCATGCATGTGTGTGTGTGAGTGTGTGTGTGTGTGTGTGTGTGCATGGGCATGCATGTGTGTGTATGTGCGTGAATGTGTGTGAGTGAGTGTGTGTGTGTGTGCGCATGTGTGTGTGTCTGTGTCTGTGTGTGTGTGCATGGGTGTGCATGTGTGTGTGTGTGTGTGTGAGTGTCTATGTGTGCATGGGCATGCATGTGTGTGTGTGTGAGTGTGTGTGTGTGTGTGCATGGGCATGCATGTGTGTGTATGTGCGTGCATGTGTGTGAGTGAGTGTGTGTGTGTGCGCGCATGTGTGTGTGTCTGTGTGTGTGTGCATGGGCATGCGTGTGTGTGTGTGAGTGTGTGTGTGTGTGTGTGTGTGTGTGTGTGTGTGTGTGTGTGTGTGTGTGTGTGTGTGTGTGTGTGCATGTGTGCGTGTGTGTGTGCAATTCTTTGCCAATATTCTTCAGTTCTATTTATTTTTGGAGATAAAGACTCTAACTGAGCCTGTAAGTGTGACAGCAGATTATTATTTTTCCTTTTTCATTCTTATTTTTAAGTGTGTGTGGCTCATGAAGGTTGTGCATAGTTTATTATGTCATAAAGGTCAGTAAGTTGCGAATAACGGGCAGAGCCAGAGCTCAGTACAGATTAGTTCATTATGCTGGTCAATTCAATGATGAACCAGTGATGTGTGAGTCACAGAGTAACGCATGACTGAACTCTGATTAGAGCATCACACTGGCCTGGAACTCAACAAATCAACCTGGAGTCATGCAAATCAATTAATCTTAAATGAGTTTTGCTAATGAATCATCTATGGTTAGATAGCGATCAGAGCCGGATGATAACTCAGGGGGTTGAAGTCTAGAAAAGGGATGCGCTTTAATATTATGTCCCATGTCCATTCTTTCCTTTATGTTTCTATCATAATTTATCATTGAAACATTTAAAATAGATATTGTTAAGTTTAATAGAGCAGTAGATTTTAAATATTTTTTGGATATATGTTTTAATTATTCAGTGTGCTTGGGATAAACAAATGAGTCCTTTCATATTTGCTAACAACTTATAGTCTGATCGATTATTAATTGCTTGAAAGAAATATGCATTGTTTACTAATTCATATGCAATGTGAAAAAAAAAAACAGACACACTTTAGAAATAACCTGAAATGATGTACAGAGATACTGAGTCTCTTTATCTATTGTCATTTGTGTAAAATCCCATTGATGGCATTAAGTGTGTTCTTTCTGCTCTCTGTCTTTTTCCTAAAGGGCACATCACAGCCACAGTGTGTAGTGTGGGACCACACCAGCCTGTAAGTCTGCTCGTACATACACACACACACACACACACACACACACACACATACACACACACACACACACACACACACACACACACACACACACACACACACACACACACACACACACACACACACACACACACATGTACACGGTTGTTGTAGATGCTATCTAAATAAGTTCTTTTGTATTCATATCTATGTTTATTCCGTCTTATCGGTGTGTCTAAAGGATGCTTTTGCATTTATTTAAAACTACAGTAATGAAATCTCTGACACTAACGTGCAGGAAACTACACACAGGAAAACACTCACACTTAATCAGCCACTGAGTCAGACATCACAGACATCTATAGTACAGTACCTACCACGTGTACTGTAGTGTTACGGCTTTATTTGCTCCAAATCTTCCACCTAAATCCTTCCTAACTCTGTCTTTAACTGTAAGAAGGAAGAAGGAAAGGTCGCGTCTCAGCTGTGACCTGCCGTGTCATGCTTAAACTCATGTCAGACTGCAACAGCGTGTTGAATATTAAAATATACAGCGCGATGATGGTAGATGGTAGTAGTCAAGGTCGCAGCACCTGCATGACATTTTGCGTTCTTATAGACACTGATGTTATATTGAAGGAAAAATCCACCCTGAAACACTTGCATCATAACCTTTACATTCGAAATAACGTGTGATCTTCCGTGGTATCGGCGAACGGATCGGAAAATAAAATTCAGAGGTCAGATTTTTGGTTTAAACTTCTTTCACATCGATCTATTTTCACGTAATGCTTTCCTACATTACCCACAATGTCATCTGTCTATTTGCTAATAGTTTAACTACAGTACAACTGATGTTGAGAGAGCAGTGCAGCAGGGCTTTAGTCCTTTTCTCTGGCCAGCTCTCGCATTTCCTCTGTCTACTGTAGCTGTCCACTTTGCACAAACTGATCAGAATCCAAAGCTTTACCTTTCGTACAAACACCACCCTCAACGCCGTTGTGTTTGTCAGTGCATAGATATAACAAATATTACATTTAGAGTAGATATTCTGGAAATTTCAGTCTAACAGTCTTTCCACTATTTCTACACTGGATTTTTAAAAAAATAAATATTAAGATAAATATTAACAAATTTTTTTTTAAGTGTTGAATCCAACTTTTGATTTCTCCATTTCTACATTGTATTTTTTTATTATTTTTATTGTTTTTATACGCAATATTAAATTGCATTATATATATTGCAATTATATATACAGTATATATAATTTAAGATAATAGCAAAACCTGACTTAGAGGTTATTTGATATGATTCTGAATATTTTCCCCTAATACATGCCAGTGTAACTGTGCTGGATAGTACAGCACTGAGATATCAGCAAAGTACAATGTTCCGAAAATTCTCACAGGAATAGAAAAAAACAGCACCAACTAACAAATTAGCAGGAAAATTGCTAATCATGTCACATGTCATGTATTAGTATAAACATATTTAATGTGGGATTTAGTTTTCTGTTTGTTATTGTCAGATTTTGCTCGATGGATTCTGTTGGATTCACATGGATTCTGTTATTCATCTGCAAATTGTTAATTACAAGTCCCATGGCACATGATGGCCTCAGCAAGAGTAAAATGACTTTTTTGTAAAAAAAAAAAAAAAAAAAAAGGGTTAAATTAAAGTTAATATTCATTTTTGAAAAAAGAGACATGTTATTGTATAAGACTTTATGTGATTAAATAATAGTATTTTATGACAGATGCAAGTGCGATGAAAAATATTAAACAGTAATTTACTAGTAGGAAAAACCACCTGCACTAATAAGACAAGTCTACAGCACACTCGTCATTCAGTGGTTTTGCTTTGGCAGTTTAGTAGCTTTATTCCTAACACTGTCGAATCCCCAGCAGTTTCCATATGTTGAAAGGATCTGCCATGTATTTATTTATTTATTTATTTATTTATTTATTTAATTTTATTTTATTTTATTTTATTTTATTTTATTTTATTTTATTTTATTTTATTTTATCCAAAGTACTTCAATGCGTCACATTCGGTACAACACTGGATAGTGGGTGGGATATTTGCTAATTTTTTGGGATAAAATGTGAACAATTTGACTGAATTTTATTTTATATAGTAAATTGTGTACATATTCTATGAAACTGTTAGCGAGCTTCTCAAAAGCGATGTTTTGGGGACCCCTGGTTTAGAGTCTAGGTCTCTCTTACTTTTGTTAAACAGGCCGTGACATTTAAAAAAAAGAAAAAGAAAAAAAGAACTGTTGCAATGTGTCATGTTGCTCTGACAATTCAGACGCTCGACACTTTTACATCCCAGCTAAACGAACGCCGACCATTCGGCACAGCACCAAGCCGAGCCTGGCTGAGGAGGAGCGGTAGCAGGAGGTAATTACTGAGGGAGAAAACCTTTCCTATCTGCTATCTTACAAAGCCAATTAACACACAACCCTCATACATCTCCCACCAAATGAAATTCCAGATCAGTCAGGAATATCGTTTAACAACAGTGTGATTAAGATTTTTACGCTGATAATGGTGTTACACGCTGGGTCTTTTAGTATGGTGAGGGTGATCATTTTTCTTTTTCCCATTGTTCTTTATTTCAAATTTACATCTTTTTCTCATGCAATTATCAGCTTCTTATACAATCCCTCTAATGCCAGCTTTTTACCATAATGAGGATCATCTCTCTTAGCGTCTCTCTGTCTCTCCCCTCTTTTTCTGTGTTTGTGCGTATGGTGAGAGGGAGAAAGAGAGAGGGAGAGAGAGAGAGAAGGAGGGAGAGAGGGAGATGGGGGGGGGCTTCAGTGTGTGTGGTCAGCAGAGAGAACGATTCTGTGTGTGTGGGGAGAGAGAGAAAGTTTGTGTGTTTGTAGAGAGAGAAAGAGAGATGTGTGTGTGTGTGTGTGTGTGTGTGTGTGTGTGTGTGTGTGTGTGTGGGTGTGGGTGTGGGTGTGTGTGTAAAAAGTGAGTTTGTTTGTGTGTGTAAACAGAGAGTATGATTCTGTGTGTGTGGAGAGAGAGAGTTTGTGTGTGTAGAGAGAGAAAGCAAGAGATTGTGTGTGTGTGTGTGTGTGTGTGTTTGTGTGTGTGTGTGTGTGTGTGTGTGTGTGTGTGTGTGTGGAGAGAACATTTGTGTGTGTAGAGAGAGAAAAGGAGAGATTGTGTGTGGACAGAGAGAATGATTCTGTGTGTGTGTGTGTGTGTGTGTGTGTGTGTGTGTGTGTGTGTGTGGAGGGAGAACATTTGTGTGTGTGTGTAGAGAGAGAAAAAGAGAGAGTGTGTGTTTGTGTTGTGTGGACAGAGAGGATGATCCTGTGTGTGTGTGCGTGTGTGTGTGTGTGTGTGTGTGTGTGTGTGTGTGTGTGTGTGTGTGTGTGTGTGTGTGTGTGTGTGTGTGTGTGTGTGTGGAGAGAGAGAGTTTGTCTGTGTGTGAGATTGTGTGTGTGTGTGTGTGTGTGTGGAGAGAGAGAGTTTGTGTGTGTGTGTGTGTGTGGAGAGAGAGAAAGAGAGAGATTGTGTGTGTTGACAGAGAAGATCTGTGTGTGTGTGGAGAGAGAGAGATTGTGTGTGTGTAGAGAGAGAAAGAGAGAGATTGTGCATGTGTGTGTATGTAGAAAGAGAGATATTCTGTGTGTGTGTGTGTATGTGTGTGTGTGTGTTTGTGTGTGTGTGTGTGTGTGTGTGTGTAGAAACGGAGAGAGACTGTTTGTGTGTGTGTGTGTGCGTGCGTGAGTATGTGTGCGTGCGTGCGTGTGTGTGTGTGTGTGTGTGTAAACCCAGTATTGTTTCTTTGCCTCTTATACCAGACTCACGATTGTGAAGCCTCTCATATCTGCCTCTGCATAATAAAACCACAATTGTGCTTTTCATTTGAATCAGATTATTCACAGTATGATAACTGCACCCGCCAATATCACACGTTTCAAAACATCACAGTGTCTGCCTATAATCTCTTTTCTGCATTATAATGCAATATCCTTTTGTTTCATATGATGCCACACTGTATAATCTCTTCTTTAAACCGATAATTGACTTTCCTAATATACTTCACTACGTACGCCACGACACACTTGGAACAAGTAGCAGTGCAGTGGATCTGCTTTGTCATGTTGCCTCATAGCTGTGGCAGTTAGCTAGCAGTATGCTATGGGACAACTCTGAACTGTATCTCTGTAAACATACTGCTAATGCACAAGTAATTCGCTTGAGGAAAATTAAAAGTAGTGATCAAGAAAATGACTCGAGTACGAGTAAAGGGCCAGAGACGCTTATCTGTCTCCAGTGTCTCAGACATTGATGCTTTACTGTATGTATACAATATGTATTTATTTACAATTTTTGCAGATAACGCTTTTGAATTGACATAAAGTGTTCTGGGTTTTTATTTATATATTTATTTATGTATTTATCTTTGTATCCCTGTCTTTATCATGGAATGGTAATTTTATTTATTTGTTTGTTTGTTTGTTTGTTTGTTTGTTTGTTTGTTTGTTTATGAAATCTAAAATCATTTATTCGTTTATTTATTTATTTACTGAGGATTTGTGTGTGTTTTTTTAAATGAAATATAGAATTATTTATTTGTTTATTTGTTCATTTATTTATTTATTGACTGTAGAATTTAGCTTTTTTAATCAAATATAAAAAGATTTATTTGTTTATGTATTCATTTATTTATTTGTTTTACTTTTTTGTAAAATACTGTATTTTATGATTTAAATATATTGAAAAAGTAGCATTATAAGTACCGTAACAAGAATACTCAAGTAGTGTCGGAAGAGTACAAGTAGTTTTTTTTAGAACATTAAGAAACTTACGTATGTAGTTGACATTGGCTGATCCTCATTATACCAAATTAGAACAACGAAACACAGTGTGATCTTTAACAACCCGAGCATGAAGGTTTTGCTGCTTTTGCTATGTTTTCTACCAGTTTAAGTGCAATCAGCAGAATCTCTGGTATTTATAGAAGTATTTATGACGCATTATGACGCACATTACATGCACGATATGTATGGAAAATATTCTCAGTTTGTATTGGTGCTGTGGAAATCAAACATAAACACGTGTCACAACCTGATACACATACACACAGTGCTACAAATGAACAGATACACAGACGATGCACGTTATATGAACATTATTCATACTAGGTACTTTGAGATAGTGTTCAAATAGTATGCATTGCTGTAAGTAATAAATCTTAGGTGATGATCTGCACAGCTGGAGTAAGTATAAACCTAGGACACTGGTGTGCTCGAGAACAGTATTTTAATAGGACTGAGCAGACATCTGATGATCTTTTCAGCAGTACCGATGAGTTGGAACAGTGGTAGATGCAAGAATGTCCTTAAAGAAGAATTGAGATACATTGAATCTGCATTTCAAATAACATGCCTTACACATCATGTACTTTACTGTTTCGTGTAGGATTTAAGACGGTAGTATTGACTCGAATGGAACACTAACTGCCATTAAAACTTCAATTGAAATTACTGACCAGAGGTTTAAGCCGTTTCCGAATGATTAGCAGAATAAATGTTAAATGTTGGAAAAGAATTCACACAGCATGTATGGGCTAAATTAAAAGATATTTTTACAATGTGTTGTTTACCGGCATGTCAGCCATCTTGAATTTTGTCTCATCCATCATTGTGCGCTTCTGGTAGCCCCACCATACTTCTACTTCTTACTTCTGTAAGAAAAGCTGTACGTTTTGAGTGCATGAAGTGTCCAACGTTCGTTTTTTTTTCGGATGAATAAGTGCTAATACTAATAATAATAATCTGGGTATTTGAAATGCACTTGTTTTTGTTGGAATTTACAATAAGTAACTCACTACTCACACTATTTATACTACAAAATGGCAGATAATAGTATGGACATACCTTGTCTTTCCTCGATTGCCTCAGCGAGAACATCCTCTGTTGTGCTTTCTTGGATCAGTATGCGATTTTCTCCTAGCACTTGAGGGTATGTGTAATAATGAAGCCCAGAAATCTGAAAGATTCAACAGTGCTTACAGCGGTGCTGTTAATAGATAGAGACGGGTGTGATGGTTGGCCTCTGTGGAAGTCGGTACACATCTCAACAGTTTTGAGAGTGTTCAGCTCCAGGTTATTGCTCGCACACCAGGCTGAGTGTCATGCTATTTCCCTGCGGTAGGCAGACTTGTCATTGTCCTTTATGAGACCTGCTACAGTTGTATCGTCTGCAAACTTGATGAGATCGACTGAGGGGTGAACAGGAATAGAGTCATTTGCACATCTCGAGCATGGTAAAGGAGAGAGTATGCACCAGTTCTGATTGATAATGGCTCTGACAGAATAGATCTAAAATGCACATCTCCTGTCTATCAGGAAGATTTTAGCGAGTAGAAGTATCTTGCCATGCAGTCATTCAACGATGATGGTATTGAAGGTGGAGCTGAAGTTCACAAAAAAAGATTCTACCATTGACATCAGTATTAATCAGATGATCCAGGATGTAGCGGAGGACCGTATTGACCTCATCTATCACTGTTAGGTTGGCCCTAAAGGCAAACTGCAGTGGATCTGGGTAGGAGCTTGCATTCCTTTTCAAAAATGATAATACCAGATGCTCACATGATTTCATGGTCACTGATGCCACGGCCACTTGCATGAATTTGAGACTTAAAAACTTAGAATAGCTAAATTATTTTAGCCAGGTTTCACCTCTAGTTATACAGATATTTTGCATGAAACGTCAGAAATTCACCCAAATATAGTGACGTCAAAAGGAAACTAATGTTTAAAAAGCTAGGATAACGTTGCAGAGGTTTTGTAAGGTACACTCTTTGGAAATTTAGAAGCTTATAGGATATTTAGATGATCATCTGGGGATTGACCAAAAATTTAACAAAGTATTCATCTTATTTATCATTTATTTATCATTTATTATTTCGTTCATTTATCTTTGTTAACTCTTTAGGGTCACAGTGGATCAGGAACCTATTGTGTGTGTGAGGTGGGAACACATCCTGGATGCTAAACCAGTTCATTGCAGACACACACACACACACACACACACACACACACACACACACACACACACACACACACACACGCACACGCACACGAGAACCATGATGAAAACCTAAATGGACACAAATAGTACATAGAAAGCCTTATTGTTGAATAAACCCTTGAATAAACAACTGAAGAAGGCTTTTCAAAAAACAGTATTGTTGTTGCATCACAGTTTGAGGATTTCGATCCTGATTACTATCTTTAAGTTCTAGGTTTCTTCACAGTAATTCGAGCTCTCCCAGCTCTCTAAGAGATTGTTGTTAATGACTGTGTATGTTTTAAGCTTCTGGATGATGAAGGTTCTAGACAACGGTTGCAGGAACTGTTGTAATATTGTTTAGAGACACATTTGTAAGTGGATTGTTTATAGCATCTTGTCATTTGGTAAAAGTATGCATTATGCCAATGTTTGTGATGGATTTTTGGATATTTGTAGTTTGAAAATCGATTGGAATGTAAAAAACCTAGCAGAAGTAAGCAGAAGAAAGGCATTCCTACAGATGTTGTAAATAGCTGGTGATTTAGCTTGGGCTTTGCCAATAGAAACCTTTAATGTCTCTTTGACTGCCTCGTAATTCTCAGCCAGTCAGAAAAGAAAGTGTTCACGTTGTTTTGAACAGCCTGTGCTGCCAGTCTTATTGCCTGTCTGAGCAATGGATATGTATAACACTGCTGATAGACTAGTTTAAGTTGTTCTAGTTTCAGCTCTAGTTTCAGGACTTTCACACATAAGGCTAATTAAGCGTATCCTTATTAAACGTCATGGTGTGTAGAATATCAATAAGAGTTGCTGATTAGTAGACAATGAAGTTTAACATCAAGTGATGTAGCTTCTATTCAGATCATTCATTTATTCATTTTCTACCGCTTATCCGAACTTCTCGGGTCACGGGGAGCCTGTGCCTATCTCAGGCATCATCGGGCATCAAGCCAGGATACACCCTGGAGTGCCAACCCAACGCAGGGCACACACACTCTCATTCACTCATGCAATCACACACTATGGACAATTTTCCAGAGATGCCAATCAACCTACCATGCATGTCTTTGGACCGGGGGAGGAAACCGGAGTACCCGGAGGAAACCCCCGAGGCACGGGGAGAACATGCAAACTCTACACACACAAGGCGGAGGCGGGAATCGAACCCCCAACCCTGGAGGTGTGAGGCAAACGTGCTAACCACTAAGCCACTGTGCCCCCCATATTCAGTTCAGTTCAGTTCAGTTTATTTGTATAGTGTTTAAAAACGAATATTTGCACAAAGCATATTTACAGAAATATATACATTTTAAATTGAAATTCAGAAGTGAAGAAAGTGAAATGGAATCACAGAGGGCTGGATTATAAGTTGATTCGACTGCACATAGTGGGACGTTAATATCACCCCTGTATTTATAAATTGGGAAATTTGTGCATAATTAACATGATTATCACAGCCAGGATCCCTTTAACTTCCTGTTCATGACAATCAGCTATCCATAGTGTAAACACAATATATTAGACTATTAGATGAAGTGTTTAATAAAAATTAAATATTCATCAAAATACCTAAGGAGCAAGCCAGAGATGTCAGCGGCAAGGAAAAAAACTCCCTATGATGAAAAGGAACTAGGCGTGGATAGTGTGTATTTAAATCGTATTCTTTTCTCTATAACTGTGTAAAATGTGTATATGATAAAAGCGCAAACAAATTAGTGCAAAGAGTGCAATTGTGTAGCCAGGAAATTTATCCTAGTTTGAAAATGCAGAGTATTTTGTTAAGTATGAAGTTATCAACTGTTGGAGACTTGAGTGCAAAGTCGTTTGTGGCAATTGTCGTCGTAAAGCCATCATGTTAAATCCGTCTACGTGGAGTGAATCAATACTCATTTTTAATACAGTTTTGGTTCTGATGGGAGAAATTTACATTTTTAATTTTATAATAAGATTCTTAGATGGAGCGACATTTCTAGAAGTTAGATAGACAGAAATTAATCATGAATCGATTTGTTAACAATTATTAACACGACGAGGATCCTTTTAACTTCCTGACAATCAGTCATCCACATAGTGTAAACACAATGTATTAGATGATGTGACTATTAGATGTGATTAATTGCTCCATTATTTATATCGCTTATTAATATCTGGTTGTTATTAAGTGTATGTCAGTTGAGTATCACGTCAATGCTACGTTGCAGTGCAATTGAGAGCAAAGAGAAAATTGTCAATCCACATTTTTACCTCATCGTAAGAGAAAAGTGCTCAGACTAAACACAACCTGTAGCAAGGGCTCAACACAAGGAAAACTCGCCAAACCTCAGAAACATGAACCGCATACGGACATTTTAATAATCTGTATGCGGCGGCAGCCAGAAATTCAACTTAAGCAGCTGTGTAAACCAAGTCTGAATACAGATAAGTTTCCCTGCTTAAATATTGATGCAACTTTCGAAACTTAAGTTTCTAACTTAGGTCGACGACTATGAATATAGCCCCGTGTGAATGTCTTTGAATGTGCAATTGCTGAGTAGGCTACTAATTACAATAAAATATCATTTGCTTTATTTCTTTAAAAATATATCCATAGAGATGTAGCGTACTTAACTAATGTAGATGTTGTATATAAAGTGAGGGGGTAAAATATCCAGAAAGGTTTGCTCTTTTGCTTTTGCTTATTTTCCGTTATACATAATGCCTTTTGGCTTCGGACTTCGAACAAAATAACATTGTCCCATAAGCATCTAATCAGGTAGTATGTTTAGAAATTCAAACTGATGTAGAAAAAAGTATTCACACATCACAATTGAACATTAGCACTTTGTAATTAGCTCTGTGATTAAGGTTTGATACATCTAGAAGTCAAGTCAAGGAGCTTTTATCGTCGTTTAAACCGTATATCGCTAACGCAGTACATAGTGAAAGAAGAAGTAATTCGATTTTTGCAGCATTGTTTTTCAGCTTTGGTTCATTCCTCTTGGAAACTTTTCTTGTTTCCAAAGGCTAAGAAATTTCCTCATATGGACTTCAATTTCAACCTCCTCCCTAAAAACATCTAGTCTTGAGTTCTTTTGTCTATATATCAGGGATGTTATCTTGTCCAGCTTCTACTTATATTCGGATTTTTGTCATCTGAGGTTAAATTCTCTGGTTATTCTACGTACATTCATAATTTTTGATGATGTGTAATGCCCCTGTACAGTATACAGTAAAGCAATAATGTCATGATGCACCCACCTTGCTAATGTCATGATGCACCCACCTTGCTTCTTAGGATTAAACATATATACAACCCTTATTTCTCCAAAAATAACATTCTTAATTACTGACAAATAATTCAATATTTTCCTTTTTTGTTCATTGAAAATTTAGATATTCCTGAATGCTCGTGTATATTTTAAACATGCATCTGAGTTTTTTCAGGAGTATTGAGTAAGGTCTAGTTTATTGATTATTGTTCCCTGTGTAACTGTTGTTCCTGCTACTTTCAGGTCATTCGGTAAGTCTTTATTGAATGACTCTACTGTAGCTTCTCATTCATCAGTCTTTATCTTTAGGCTGAGAACGGTGCACCTATACTAGGATGATATTTTCTGGTTCCATGAAACTTCCACCTGCATGTCCATCCGTCCGTATATCGATCCATCTGTCCATCCATCCATCCATCCATCCATCCATCCGTCCGTCAGTCCACTTACTTATCCTACTGGGTTGTGGAGGACCTCGAGCATATCACAGGAGAATCTGGGCACAAGGCAGGGTAGACTCTAAAGAGGATGCCAGTCTTGCAAGTCTATTACAGAGAAATCACATACACACACACACACACACACACACACACACACACACACACACACACACACACACTACAGACAATTTAACGATGCCATTCAAAGTAAATTTAGAAATGCCTACAATGCATGTCTTTTAACTGAAGAAGGAACACATAGAGGCATGGGGAGAACATGCAAACTCCACACACACACACACACACACACACACACACACACACACACACACACACACACGCACACACACGCACACACACACACATGGTGGTAGCAGGAATTGAAGCCCAACCCTAGAGATATGAGGCAAATGTGCTAACCAGAAGTATTTTAAGGTCTTTATGTAGCTTTTTCCATTCCAGTGTTATTTAATAATGTTCCCCCTGAGAACCTTAGAAAGTTGCTTTATCATCAGTATGATTCCAACAAGCAATAAGAGCAACAAGAAAACAAAACAAAACAAAGACGTATTTCTCCGCACTAAGGTCTTATAATTAGAAGGATTGCTTGTATAAGACTAATATATTATCTAAACAAACCAATCTGTATCTCTGTAATCTATTGATTTATAAAAATGAATAACAATACGATCACTGCCACTGAGAATGAAACAGCATAGAGGTTTTAACATAAAACATTACAGCTGATGATGACTCGAAAGCTGACATGATGCCTTTTTCCATGGTTTTTCGGTTTCTTGTCCATAAGCAGCCGATACTGATACTGCTGTAAGCCGGGAGTGATGGAGCTTAAGCTGACTTAACTCTCAAGAGGGCACTTGTACTGCCTGAGGGCAAAAAACCGAGGCTCAAGAACACCATGTGGTCCACCTGTGTATAATACATAGTATTATTATTGTAAAGGCTCAGTAAACCTCAGCATAGCTCTTATACAGTACACATCTCATAGCGTTCTAATTCTTATGGATATTTCAACAAAAGAAACAAAACTCCACAGGCAAAAAAACATTATTAACATCTTATTTCGATATTTGTAGCTCTGTATTTCTTATATGTTTTCGTAAACTTAATGAAGAGAAACTATCTATAGACTGCAGACATTAAATTTAGAAAGATTTTATCTTGGAAGTTTATCTTGGCCCACAGGATATACCCAACCCCCGCCCCATTTGTTTGTTTGTGTGCTTGTTTATTTATTTATTTATTTATTTATTTATTTATTTATTTGTTTGTTTGTTTGTTTGTTTGTTTGTTTGTTTGTTTGTTTGTTTGTTTGTTTAATTTGCCATGCTGGACCTGACCTTATCAATCCAGAGCTTCAATGCTGGAGCTTCAACTGAATGCTACTTCACATGTTCCAAGTCAATCTTCAAAGCTCTCAGTGCACAGAGGGGCCTCAGTAATCAGACCCATAAAATATAAAGCATTGCACAAAGCAGAATCCCTGGACACCCCATGATGAATTGCATTTGATTACAATGTCATAATGAATGCACTGTAAGGATTGTATTAGCACAGTGATTCGCTAATGCTTTCACAGCCATGCAGCCATTGCGGACGAAAGAGGAATAGGGAAAGCTGCGTTTGTTATGAGCTAATTTGTTTTGAGTAAAGCTTTATGGATCTGCCCAGATGCAGTGGGGGATACTGAGAGCTGTTATGAAAGAATATTGCTTCTGTTAGAAATGAAAGCTGGCAGCTGTCCAACTTGTTGGTCCACTACGGGTTGAGCTAGGACATGCTTATTCTTCACGTCTGACTTTGGATGCAGCTTTCCTTCATTTTAGCTCGGATTTGACAAAGAGATCTATGACAATTATTTGAGTCTACAGTATATACTGTACATTAGAAACTCAGTTTAGGAATTGAATTCTTTCCGAGGGTCTGTTTGTCATGCAATTTGTTACAGAAGAAAGTGGGATAATCAGTTCCAAACCCACAAAAGTATTCGTATAAAAATAATTATTTATAATTTTAAGTAAGGTTTTTTTTTTGTCCCTGTTACACCTGGAATACAATACCAATGACTCTCGTGACCCTTTCGCTGCATCTGCCAGCTTTACTTCATCCTCCTTCTTCTAAATGGTGCAAGATTGTAGATGCAGACCGGTTATACTGTAAAACCGTGAAAGGTTGGTCACATGTACACCATGTTCATTCTTCTCAATGATTTCTTTTTTTTCATTTCCAACATAACGGTCTCCTTCTTCGAAACTTTTATGCAATGTAGCACCGTATGAACACAAACACACCTGAACACTCTTCTAATGATACTGTGTGTACGATGCTGCCTTCACTCCGAAGGAGGCCGATTAGGTTACATACCGACCCGAGGTTCCTTTGTTTGACATATGAAAGCAAAAAAGAAAAATTGTCCTTGTTGAGCGTCATCCCTTCATGAGCAGTTCAAGTCCAAACATGATGTTTGTAATGCTAATTTTTGTTCGTCCTGCAAAACACGTTTCCTTGTCCACGTAAACCAGGTTACTTTTAAACTGAGGTTCTACTGTATAATCTTTTTATTTTTTATCGCATTCTGTGCTTTCACTTTTTTTTTTGAAAAACAAGAATTTGTGAGTTACTTTACAGCTGACAGAGTTTAAGATATTCCATATATTTGTTAAACATGGTAGTAGCAGGGGGACACGGTGGCTTAGTGGTTAGCACGTTCGCCTCACACCTTCAGGGTTGGGGGTTCGATTCCCGTCTCCGCCTTGTGTGTGTGGAGTTTGCATGTTCTCCCCGTGCCTCGGGGGGTACTCCAGTTTCCTCCCCCGGTCCAATGCATGGTAGGTTGATTGGCATCTCTGGAAAATTGTCCGTAGTGTGCGAGTGTGTGAGTGAATGAGAGTGTCCAGGGTGTATCCTGCATTGATGCCCGATGAAGCCTGAGATAGGCACAGGCTCCCCGTGACCCGAGAAGTCCGGATAAGTGGTAGAAAATGAATGAATGAATGAATGGTAGTAGCTTATTGAACTTGATTGATATGGAAAACAGAGCAAATGCTAGTACAGTATACTTTGTTTTATCTGGAGAATAAACATAGTTTGGAGTGTAAACTTACAATAAAAGGAAATAATTATGGTAAAAAAGAATTGTGCCGTGTTTAGCCATGTTTGCAAGCTACTACTATAGATCAAGTTCTTCCACTAGACATGGGACATATTTGAGAGCACTGGGCAAAAATGTAGTCCATGGTCCTAACCTAGTACATGGATAAATCATATTTTTTTCCTGTCTCCCCAGACGTGAGGAACTACAATTAAAATAAAAATATCTCCTTGAACCCTGAAATCTCTGAAACAGCAATCTTGATTTCACTTTTCATGCTCTCAAAACCGCTCAAGTCCTCAAGCCGCTGAATCAAATAAATTTATATTGCAACTAATTCAAATGCAAATAAGATATAAAATCAGCTGAGATAAACTGAGATAATCACTGATTAGTAACATAATCCTGACAGCTACACATCATGAGAAATTCTCAGCTTTAGTCTGGAACACTACAAGAGAACTGCTTCTTTTTCTCATCCACACACACACACACACACATACACACACACACACACACACACACACACACACACACACACACACACACACACACACACACACGCACACACTCGCTCAATCTATTTATTCTCCTATTCTTTTTGTAAGTTCACTGTATTTGTCTTTACCACACACTTCTTTTCAATAGTCTGCTAATGATTCTCCACTCTTTGCTACTCCGAATGACCTCTGCTCTGCACAACATTTACTTTTTTTTTTTTTTTTATCCCCACGACCTTTGTTTGAAGCGAGGTAGCACTCAGGGTGCCTCCTTTCATCTTAATGCCATTTCCTTTTCCAGCAGTGCTCCATGTTCTTCTTGTATTTTGTCGTCCCACTGCTGCCCAGATCTCAGTTCAAATCATGGTGGTGTTATTAGTGTATCAGTTACATTATTGTATATAAAACATGATGAAAATAACAGCACAACACACAACACCACCAACATCAACACCAACACAACAACCACAACTATCATTAACACCACTCATAACACCATCACTAGCAAAAACATCTCCACCACCAACACCAACACAACAACCATCACTATCATCATGACCACTAACAAAAAGAACACCAACACCCCAACCACAATCATTTTCAACACCAAGAACATCACCGCAACCACCACCAACAACAACACCACTAACACTGCAACCACCACCAACACCACTAACAACACCGCAACCACCATGATTATCAACACCACTAACAACAAGAGCAAAAACACCACGACCACTATTATCAACAACACCAACACCCCTAACAACAAGAGCAAAAATACCACAACCACTATTATCAACAACACCAACACCCCTAACAACACCACCACAACCAACACCATCAATAACACCACTAACAGCACAACTACTAACAAAAACACCAACACTACTAACATCACCACCACTAACAAAAACAACACCACTAATATAAGCAACACCAACACCACTAACACCACCACAGCCACCACCATCAGCATTAACACCACTAACAAAACCACAACACCAAAATCTTTCATTTCTTTTCACTTGCTAAACTTTGTTTTGTTTTTCAATTATAATCTCTTGGCATAATTTTACAGATATTCTCTGGAGATTTGAATTTTCTCTATTAAGAATAAAGTACATGTCTTTCCCAGTCTCTCAATCCTAGTCCCATTTCTTATAGCGTGACCATATGCTTCACCAAGCAAGTCTTTTTTTGTATCTTCTATCCGTTTACCTGCCTGTTCCAAGCATATATTTCCGCTCAACCATCAATTGCTTTTGACAGACCATCACTATTCCTTTCCCTCTATGTGGTACAGTATCTCTCCATTTCTCTGTCTCTGTCTTTCATGCTTGTAGCGTACTGAGCTTCACTGACTTGGCAGTTTCACACGGACCATTCTAAGATAAATTAACGTGACGAGTATCAATATTAACTAAACTCTGTGTGTCTTTAGATGAATACTTTATCTTGTTTAGCATGTCAACCAAAACAACAGTACAGACTATGGCATGCTAGAGTTAGGTAGCATTGGCTGTCAATCGTCCAAAGATACACTCTGTTATGTTAGAGGTGAATTCAGAGCATATGTGATGATAATACAATTTAGACTTTCACATGGTTTCTAATTGTGTCCACTATTAAAGTAAGCACTTTAGAAAGAATATAAATTCTTTTTTTTTATTATTATATTTTTAAATAATTGCTAAATATCCGATATTGAAAACCTCCATCTCTAGTAATTCAAAGGCATGAACTACATATAGGTGATGGTCTATCTGTAGCATTTAATGAAGCATTTCTTCACGGATTTTGTGATTTTGCAGTCACAGAAATGAACAAAAGAAATGAGCAAACTCCACGATATTTAGAGGAACTTTTCAGTGACGACAGATTTTCCACAGATTTTAAACAAGACCTGAATCATCACAGCACACATGCAGCCAACACCCTCTTTTTTACATTTACAGCATTTGGCAGATGCCCTTATCCAGAGCGACGTACATAAGTGCTTAAATCTCTAACATTGAATACATTAATGCTGCTCACTAGGTTACAAACTTAAGATACCATGAGTTTAAAACATTTGTTCAAAGTTACAATGAAAAAGTTTCAAAGTTTTGTTTTTTTTGTTTGTTTAAGATAAGGAAAGAAGTGCTAGTTGAAGTGTTTCCTGAATAAGTAGGTCTTCAACCGCCGCTTGAAAATAGCCAGTGACTCAGCTGTCCGGACCTCTAGGGGAAGTTCATTCCACCACCTTGGTGCCAGAACAGAGAAAATTCTTGTAGTATACTTGCCTCTTACCCTGAGAGATGGTGAAACCAGTTGAGCAGTGCTGGTAGATCGGAGGTTACGGGGTGCAGTGCGAGGAATGATGAGGGCTTTGAGGTAAGAGGGAGCTGGTCCATTTTTGGCTTTGTAGGCCAGCATCAGTGTTTTGAATCGGATGCGTGCAGCTACCCTCTTCAATAAGAGAGAACATGAGTACCGCTATCCTAAATATTAAACTGATTAACACGTTAACCCTTAAAATGATCTGAGAAATCTTCAGGCATCACATTAGCCAGTTATGGGGAAGACTAAGCTCTTTTTTTTTTTTTTTTTTTTTTTACTTTTTATATATTCATTTATGTTTTGTGTTGATCTATGGCACCCTCTTCAACTTGCAATTATAATCTTTATAGTATCAGCTGATCATATTCAAAGTAAATTTCTCTAATAGTTGTAAACACGTGTGTAAATATTTTCAAAATGGTACAATTAAATATTTTTTTCAATGCTGAGTGTTTTTTTTTCTGCTTATTTATTTATTTATTTGTTTATTTATTTATTTATTTATTCATCATGTATCTCACCATCATGGGTTTAATTCGAGAAGGCTTCTAGCATGTCAGGCTCTGACTGTTCCAATTCCTAATCAGTAGTTTCTGACAGTATTGTAATTTGGGCAGCATCTTCATGCCATTGTCCCTGTGGTGTATTTACTCTGCCAGATAATTTGGTTTACTTTGAATTGACTTGTTTTAGGCTGCTGGACCTCTCTCTCTCTCTCTCTCTCTCTCTCTCTCTCTCTCTCTCTCTCTCTCTCTCTCTCTCTCTCTCTCTCTCTCTCTCTCTCGCTCTCTTTCTCTCTGTCTCGCTCTCTCTCTTTGTCTTGTCTTCCCTCCTTCCTGCCAGGGAAATGTTTGTTAATTGCCAACAGGTCGCGCGCTACCATGGCCTTTTCACTGTGTTAGACCGTCTTTGGCAGTTCAGTGTGAAAAGGACACTGCATTTATTGCTTTCAATGAGTCAGCGAGTTTGGTTTCACGCACACTGCTCAGGAGATGCCAAACAAAGCCACATCAGATGTTTGTGCTCAACCAACTGCAGGATGAACCCGGGGATGTTCTTTTTGTGGGGACTCCTCTTAAGAAGAAGAGCTCTCATCAGCTAACATCACAGAGACAAGTAAATTGTCCTAGAAGTTCTTAGGCATGTAGTGCAAACAAAGGTGTTTATTTAGGATTATACTTGTTTACCAACCTCGTTCTTACTGATACTACAACTGAAGGCATAAACCTAGAACATACTGACACTGAGCAACACACAGTGGACCTGTTATTGTGCCGTTAATTACAATGAATACATGCCAGTGTGGTGTGTGTTATTTTATATAAAAGCAATTCTCCATATACCATGGCGATTTAACAAAAATTAAATTTTTTTTTTATTAATGGGCAATACTTTATACTTTTTAGATTTATGTTTATAGTTTTAAATGGTATTTTTCATCATGGAATGTCTGTGAGACTGGTTATTTCCTTTTATCACTTGTTATAGGAGCGATAAACAGTCCCTTCTCCAGCATCGATTTTTCTCTCTTTTGGAGATAATAAGATAGATCATGCTTCTTATTTTACTCAGAAACTGTACAATTCATTTGTCCTTAAGACCTTCCCATGCTGGTAGTCCATGACAAAATGATACAATTTCACATATGTATATATAGCACAATAATAAGAACAACAATAAGAGATATTATAAGGAACAGTAGAGGTACAGCAGTAGGGGTGCATGGTGGCTTAGTGGTTAGCACGTTTGCCTCACACCTCCAGGGTTGGGGGTTTGATTCCCACCTCCGCCTTGTGTGTGAGGAGTTTGCATGTTCTCCCCGTGCCTCGGGGGTTTCCTCTGGGTACTCCGGTTTCCTCCCCCGGTCCAAAGACATGCATGGTAGGTTGATTGGCATCTCTGGAAAATTGTCCGTAGTGTGTGATTGTGTGAGTGAATGAGAGTGTGTGTGTGTGTGTGTGTGCCTTGTGATGGGTTGGCACTCCGTCCACGCCTGACATAGGCACAGGCTCCCCTTGACCCGAGGTAGTTCGGATAAAGAGATAGAAAATGAATGAATGAATGAATTAATGAATGAATGAAAGAAAGAAAGGTACAGCAGTTTATTGGTTTGTCTTGCACCTCTGGAAGGGTTGGAGGTTTGATTCCTGCCTCCTCCCTGAGTGTGGGGTTCCCATGTTCTTCTTGTGCATAGGGGGTTTTCTCTAGGTACTCTGGTTTTCTCCTCCAGTCTAAAGACCTGTGATTTAGGTGTGTCATAATTGTGTGTAGTCTGTAAATGGGTGTGATTGTACCCCGTAATGGGTTTGAACCCTGACTTGTCCCCTTTCTTTAGCTATTTAATTCATATTCACTAGCAAGGCAGCTGATGATGATGGACACTTCACACCATTCTAAATATCTAATAATCTGATGTGGGTGCCAAAGATGAAACCTTAAATTGATTTTTTTATTTTATCTTTGAAATACAGGGGGCTTAATCCTGCTAGCACATTTATCTCAGCCACTCCTGCACTCGAGCGTTTCTAACAAACCTTCACTGTGGGTCAAAATAGCACCAGCTCTTATATAATGTCGCTCTGTTGGAGGGGTTGTAAAAAACATCACATTACAGAGTTCACTGAACAACTTTGCCACACACTTTTGTATCAAATAGTCTCATGCTAGAAACATATTGTCTGCTCCTAGCAAAACAATCAATAGCAAAGGATTAGCTAGTGACTGAATAGGTTTAGCTGTATTTCTGTTGACTGACGGGTTACGGTAGAATAGAAAAACTCATGATAAGACCTCTGGAGGTGTGCTGTGGTATCTGGCACGAAGAAGTTAACAGCAAATCCTAAAAGTCTTTAATTTTAGAAGTGAGGCCTCCATGGATCAGACTTGTTTGTCCAGCACATCCAACAGCTACTCAATCAGACTGAGATCTGGGGAATTTCAAGGCAACACCTTGAAATCTGTTATGTTCCTCAAATCATTCCTGAACCATTTTTTTGCAATGTGATAGACGACACTGCTATTAGGTAATACTGTTGTCCTGCATGGGTGAATTTGGTCTACAACAGTGTTTAGATAGGTGGTGTGTGTCAAAGTAACATACCACCATGAATGCCAGGGTGTTTCAGCAGATTATTTGTGCTTCAGTAGCTCTTTTATGGAATTGGATTAGACAAACTAACCTTTACGCCCCATGTGCATTCGGGAGACTTGGGCGCTAAAAACCCTGCCACTGGTTCATTACTTCCTATTCTTTGGAACACTTTTGGTAGGTACTAACCACTGGATACCCCTTACTGCCTTATATGGGTTGGCAGGTGCCATTGTGGTGACAATGGCGTCATTCTATATGTGTCAACAGGGTTGTGGACAAGTGCCAAGTGACACAACTGTAATCGATAGATTTTGATGTTATGATAGGAGTAAAGCCTTAATGTTCTGAATTGTATTTGTAATGGAAAAAAAAGAATGCAATGTGTTATTAGTTCTATTTAGTTATTATATGGCAGTAGGACTCTATTAATAGTGGCATATTTGACATAAAAAAGTCCACATCTACAAAACCAGGTTGGAAGAAATGGGGCAGAACTTTTAAAGCTGGTCAGGTTAACACCATTGTGCCGTTCATTTGCTTTAAGAGGGGGTCTCGACAGGTTGTAGTTTAAATGAAATTTTAAGATCAAATTGGGTTAGAAAGTCCCATGGAACAGATTTAAAATGTCACACCTTCTGTTGCACCGCTCTACCAGTGTCAGCACAGAGATGTTCGTTTCTAACACTGAAAATGGCAAGTGAGTGAGATTGGGTACAAATGATAAAACCTACTAGAGTTATAGCAGCAAATTATACTTTGCACCTTCATTAAAATAGATCCCATGGTGTACACATATTGTTTTCCTTTTAAGTCAAGAAAGTCTCCCAGTCTTTTACAAAATCTCAGATTGTAGTTCCTTGAATTTCGGCCTTGTTTCCAATTGCCACAAACTCATTCAGAGGAAATGTTCTGTGTGAAGCAGTAGATGGACACAAATGAGAATGTAAGGGTGATTTTATTGGAGCACATACAAATGAAGAAAGAAAAGCTTGAGGAAAGATTCAAGGCTCATTTTCACCACTTGCCCTAACCTTCACCATTCCTACCATTTTTTATGAGATTGCTCATATCTGGCAACTCGTGTTAAGAGAAAATGAAAAGATCACTTAATGGTTTCCAGTCATATTTTTTCCCCTCTGGAGAGAGTACATTATTAGTATTATTGGGTGAAGACCACAAGGTGACATGCTGGTAATGGGAACTGTGATTTTCTCTAGTCACATCAGAGTTCTCTCTGCAGCCTTTTCTGTAATTGGCCATAAAGACCCTAATATGGGTTTGAGTGGGTTTTAAGTGATTTGGTGAGACTTTAGAGGCTTATAATTGAGTAGTGGTGTTGACCCATGTCATGGCCAGTAAGATTCTTCATCAGACAAATTGAGAAGACATGTGGCTGCGTACAAATGTGAGCGAAAAGAGGCTGAGTAATGTCTACTCGTCTTTGTGTCCAAAAAATACACTTGTCCATTAGCACAGCGTGAGCTGCCTGCCATTTTGACAATGACATACTTCATGTTCATATTAATAGAAATATTAGGACTGATAATTTAGAATTGTTTCCTGTAATAATAGCACTTGTGGCATGGTACGATGGCTTAATGGTTAGCATGTTTGCCTTGCACTTCGAGGGTTAGGGGTTTGATTCCATGTTTGTACTGTACTATCAAAACTTCCTGTGTTTTGGGGGTTTCCTCTGGGTTTTCTCTGGGTACTCCAGTTTCCTCCCAAATCCACTGACATTGTTGACTGGCATCTCAGCCAATATACAGTAGCAGTACTAGTGGAAGTTGTAATAGTATTTAAATTTGAGTGTACTGGCTGCTAATATAGAAACTCTCAAGCTTAACAAATAATATTGAACCCTTAGTATTGGCAGTTACATGTCTAATAAAATGTTTTAAATGGAAGCAGAGAGATTTAGTTGCAAATTAAAACTCTTATTAAGAACATGTCTATGCTACTGATCAGTGCAGAAGAATAAAGGTCTTTAAGAGTTTTAACCATGATCTTTAAAGTTTTTACAAAACTGGAAAAATAATATTAGATTTTTAGATATACTGTTTTTGCCTTGACAAATCTACGCACTAACAAATTAGTTTATCCCAGAATCATGACATGTTTAATTAGGCATTCAGAAATCAACAGGGTGAAATACAGTACCTTGCAAAAAAAAAAAAAAGGACACTGATGTATGCAGTAGTTACTTACAGCCAGACAGTCTGAAGTAAACAGAAGGCAAGAACAGCAGGGGGAACAATCCGCTAAAACAGATGTTAGTGAAACAAGAAGCAATCTATTAAGTCTATTGTTTGCATGAGGATCAAAGCCAGGAAGGATATGTACACAGTGCACAGGTGAATCTACAGGAGACTGAATCAATAAGCATTGTTACCTATTTTGCGGCTTCTGTTGTTAATGCCTTGTGAGCCATAATTTGGAACATATGTATCTTTTATATTGAAACAAAATAATGCTGGACTCGCTGGAATAGTGAGAAAAAGACTATACACAATGTTCTGGTAGATTTTGTGATTCTGATGTGTTTTAATTTTTTATAAATACAAGTAAAAATAATGTCTTGTAAAATGAATGGTCAGCTTGATCCCAGTGGCATGGTTGTTGGTGCCATATTGTGGGATATTATGTCTCTAAAGTTTAAAATAAATGTACAAATATTTGGAAAAAATAAAAAAAACACCAAGTTCTGTGGGTGGAAACACGACGTTGATGATGAGATCGGAGAAGCATTATCAGACTGGTGCGGTCTTCAAAAGACATCAACCTTTACAATAGTGCTGAGCAGAAAAGCATCTCAGAATCCACTACACAATGAACCTTGGGGCAAATGATCTACAACAGCTAAAGAAAACATTGGACTTTTAAATAGCCAGGAACAGGAATCTGAGATCACAATAGGCTCAGGATCTGTCAGGATGTTGAACAATTCCCGGGGGGAACACCAGGGGGTGTTTGTTGACAGAAGTATTTATTATCCATTTCTATGTGCTTTTATTTATATTGTGTCTCACATGTGTTGCCCTGCCTGATCCTGATTACGTTCCCACCTCAGCACACCTGTTCCTCATTTTCCCTTGATTTTTCTCCCTATGTATATCTGTTGTCTCGTGTACATGATGCTGCATCATCCTTCTTCTTGCCTCATTTTTTCCCGGGTCTAGATTTCATTTCTGTTGTGTGCTTTTCATATGTCTGTTCCCCGTGTATTTAATAAAACCCCTGTTTGTTGCTATCCCTATGTATGGGTCTGTTTTTGCTCTGTAAAGGCACCTGTCGCTTTGGACAGGATCGATGTTTAATGTATTTAATAAAGCATTACTTCTATACATTCATTAATGTTAGAGTTTTAACTACGATAGGGGTTCAATGACAACAGGAGTTAAGGAGACAATTTGGCCAACACCTAATAATTAGAGAGAAATAATTCCTCTAGTTGCTTGCTTGCCAAAAATCGAGCCGAACTAACGTTTATAATAACATTAGCTAATATTACATTTTGGTGTACTGCCATCCATAATTCATTTCTACACCCTGATCCTATGTGTTCTTCTTTTACCTCTTTCTCCCTGATAGATCAGGCCCTCTTCATCTTAAACAGTACTACTGTATGTGCAGGTTCATTTGTACAAACTCGTACGAGACATACAGACATACTAATGAGATGGAAAGTGTTCACAGATTTTATTGATCTAAATGATCAACTTTTACTCTCACCATTAATGGCTAGGGCCTCAGGCAATATCCTGGGTCTACTTGTCCTGTAGCTACAAGTGGTTTAGTATGAAGGCTTAAATTGCATGAAATGTCAATTATTTTTCTGTCAGACTGAAATCTTCCTGTCAGACTGAAATTATAGCAGCTAGCATTTGAGACGTTTCTACCTACAGTACTCATGTGGACTTATTGTATGTGAATTTGGTTATTTTTACTGATTTCAATTGCTAAACTCAAAATTGCAAAATGTCAATTTATGTAAAAAAAAAAGTGTATTACAAGAAAATTGTGAACTTTACTCAAGAACACTCCAAACCAAAATACTTTTTTCCTATTTGTTTTTTTTATTTTTTTTTATGAAACTTTTACCTGTTGGTCTTTAAGACTTGTGCAAATATCTGGAGCTTGTTTCAACTCCATACCTTATTTTAGACATTTAACCAAGAACCGTTCAAAAAACACCCCACTGATCCACCAGGGACAATAAACCTGGAAGTTCAAAAATCCTGACTTAACATTTTTCGACTCATTCCTTTCTGCCTTTTTGTGCTTACTACCATTTAATGAATGAATGAATGAATGAATGAATGAATGAATGAATTGGGTCACAGAGGCCTTTATTATCACCACATTTACATTACAGTATAGAGGTTAGTACAGTATAATGGTTAGTATAGGTTTAAGGGCCTTGCTCATGGGCCCAACAGTGGCAGCTTGGCATAGCTGGGGCTTGAACCCCCAAACACCCTTAAAGCCTTAACGACTTGAGCCACCACTACCATTTATTCTGCTAACCGAAGAAAAAAGCAAAAGACATCTAACTATACTTATAAACAAGACATTTTAAACAATTAATGCAAATAATTCAACAGAATTTTCAACTTTAAATTTCATTTGCAGTGATTACAAACTATAGCTATGAAAGTAGCGTTTTCAAAAGTACAATAAAATTGTATTCGCAGTTGTTTTTTTTTCTGTTTGTGGATGCATAAATTGTGAGCTAATTCAAATGAAAAACAAATCACATGTTACTCTTTGCATTTCTGAAGTACACGCATGTACAATATCTGCAAAAAAATAAAAAGAAAAAATTTAATGAATGGAAAAGCAAAGTCTATTTCTAGTCAAGTCAAGAAGCTTTTATTGTCATTTCAACCAAATATAGATGATCCAGTATATAGTGGAGGACAATGGACCATGATGCAACATAGAACAACATACTGTACAGCAGAGCTAAGACAAAAGACAATACAAAACACTACAGGACGAATACACAAAATAGTGTTGATCAGTGTGCATTCTGTAGAACATACAGTACAATGTGCAAAAATTAGAAGGTTCTAAACATCGTGCAAAAATATAGGGTTGTAAACATTATGCAGAAATAAAGGGTTATACGTTTGTAGTTGTTTGCAGTTGCATTCGTCATGTCATACAAATTGTTACTCTGTCGTATTGAAAATAGCAATCGCAGACACTCTATGCTATGTGTTTACAGAAAATGTTTCAAGAGTAATATTACAGTATTACCATTATTACGGATGTCTTCTGCAGTTGCTTTAATCCAGGAAGTAGCAGCCCAGCCTTGCACAGAGTTGTTCTGTTTGTGTGTGTGTGTGTGTGTGTGTGTGTGTGTGTGTGTGTGTGTGTGTGTGTGTGTGTGTGTGTGTGTGTGTGTGTGTGTGTGTGTGTGTGTGTTTCTGGTAAACTGCAGGCACATGTGCACTCTCATTCAGGGATTATGTTCCAAGTTGGCAGTCAAATCAGCTCCTACTTCTGTTTATTCAATAATACTGTCGCTCGGCGAGGGCTATTTCTACATTGCTTACAGTTCAGTGTTTTAAACGCCCATATGTCTGCACCATCTGCCTGTAGAAATCCTGACTTTCCATGCACATCAGCAAAAAAACTCCAGACTCAACAATCTGGTCACAAACACCCACTCCAACTCCCACTCCCACTCACACACCCACTCCCACACCCATCGTCAAAATATACGTCAATTGTTTGTTGCAGAAAAAAATTACACACACAAACTGCCTTTATTAGCTTTAGTTCTTTATTGTTAGGTTTATTGTTAGGTTCTTTATTGTTAATGAAAATGGTCTATTTTCATTTTCTTTATGAAACGTTTTTTCACCAGATAACCTTATGTTTTTGGCTCGGTCTGAATACAAGCGAAAAGGTTGTTTTCATGGTGCAGAGATTTTTTGAGTGTTATAGTAGCCGCAAGTCTCTCCCTGGTGGTCTATTGGCTAGGATTCCGCTCTCTCAATGTTTGGGATGTGGTGGCTCAGTGTTTAAGGTGTTGGACTACTGATTGGAAGGTCGTGGGTTCGTACCCCAGGGCCAAGCTGCTACTGCTGGGCCCCTGAGCAAGGCTCTTAACCCTCAATTGCTCAGTTGTAAGTCACTCGGGATAAGGGTGTCTGCTAAATGCAGTAAATGTAAGTATTAAAAATATTTTCGTCAAACGCACATGTGAGTGGGATGAAAATACCTCAAAGTTCCCCAGTAAAAGCAAGATCATTTAAGTAAACAATTTGTGTCAAGTTCACTCTCAAAATGGCGGGAAGGGGGGGGGGGGGTTAATGATCATGTGTACACATGTGTATGATGTGGCTCTTTGCGGTAACACAGTAAAAAATGTGGCTCTTGGTCTCTTACTGGTTGGCCACCCCTGGTCTACGATAACGGGAGGTCCTCCAGTAGGTGTTTCCATGGCGATTTCAGTTGTGCTTCCTGCTCCTTTGGTAACATTAAGCTGAAATAGAGCGTGCGGAGCGTAATACAATCTAGGAGCAGTGATTCGCCAAACCTCCCTTATTGCAGTCGCACACATTTCTTCTGATTTTATTTTGTAGTAACGAGTAACGAAGATGCTTAGTGGAAATATAACGGAGTAAAAGTATACATTTTATCTAGGAAATGTAGTGGAGTAAAAGTGAAAGTTGATATAAATTTAAATAGCGAAGTAAAGTACAGATACGTGACATTTCTACTTAAGTACGGTAACAAAGTATTTGTACTCCGTTACATTACAACACTGATTCCCAGTGAGAAATCTATTGCTAACCATAGATATATTTCTTACAAAACAAAAACAATTTGTCAGTCTGTATATCTGGTTTGGCAATATGGAAACTGTATTTTTCTAGAAATATTTTGTCCTTTGAAACTGTATTTTCATTTTCTATATTTTTCTCGAAACTGCATGAGCGTACATGTGCCAGCATTCCAGCCACTCGCACCATGCCGCTGCAGCTGTGCTCCAGGTGAAAGGCTTTATAAATGTCTATATTGATTCAGGTTGTAGTCCCCATGATCAATAGGTCATTAGGTGTTATCACAGAGTGCCACTGCAGCTGTAAGTTCATTGCAGGGCATATTTTAGCATGCGCACACTGATCCTGATCTTTGACATGGACTTTCCTGCCCTCGTTTTTCTTTTCCTGAACAGGTAAGGGCTCAACCTTGCTGCTGTAGGCAATTTCTCAAATGACCTGAAATTTCGAGCTGTTTAGTGGGGTCAATTTTGTGTTAAGAGTGGGTCCGGGATGGGTCGTGTGTGTGTGTGTGTGTGTGTGTGTGTGTGTGTGTGTGTGTGTGTGTGTGTGTGTGTGTGTGTGTGTGTGTGTGTGTGTGTGAGCATCAGACTTTTCCGTTGCGGATGACTGCCTTAATCTGCTACCTAATATTTCCAGACCAGCCTATATAATAATGCAGTGGGAAATACAGTAGCAGCCAAAACAGTCGCGTATCAAGAACTTTTTTATTGCGTCATTCATTCATTCATTCATTCATTCATTCATTCATTCATTCATTCGTTCGTTTTATTATGCACAAGGATCCATCCAGTCCTGTATTTATTTTTAGGTTTTACATTCACTATTGTAATAAATGGGTAAACAAATTAACAATGAAAAAATGGCATAAATGTTGTAAACGTAAGTAAATCACACAAAGATGAAATTGTCTGCTTAAGGAGAAAATCTCTCGTCAACACATCTGATTTATTGTTTTGATTTACTCTTTCCAAATTTTCCTTCCACTAGCTAGATCTCTTCTTTGCATTTTTTTTGACTGGGGGTGAATAGTAGCACTCTGAGACAAACACTGGCTTCTCTTCTGTACTGTAGGTTGGAAAATAATTGAAACTTCATTATCGGTAGATATTCAAAGGTTCTATCTGGTTGTCGGTCATTATCCAGAATATATACACAGCCTTGCCAAAGCGATATCCATGCTCTGTGGATCGCTCCAAGATTTTGGAATAAAGTGGGATAGGCTCACTAGACAGAAAAATTATTATCTATTATTTTTGTAGTCTGCACATACTGTATGAACAAGGTTACAACATAAATTCAAATGTCCACATTGAACACTGTTACAGAATTAGCAACACAATTAGAAACGTTATCTGCCCTTGTCTGTACAACTACTACTACAGCTACTATTTTAGCGCCCTATGTAACGCTTGTGGCTTGTGATCGCTTGGACTCATCTGGCTGAGAGAATCGTCTAGCCGTTTGAGTCAGGCAGAGAAAACAGACAGCATGTTAGTTCTACCCAATACATAACTTCTTACCTCTCTCCAGCCACTGAGCCTGGCTCTTGACCGAGGTTTTTGCACAGAGGTTGAGGAGTTGGGCGAATTTCCTGATTGGCCTGCCGAGTTTTGATTGGCCTTTGGTCGCTTCGCCTTGCAGTTTACTTTAGCAGTGCTGTCCTTGGTGCTGAACCTCAGTTGTCCTTTCAGCACTGTAAGTTTAAAGTGGCAAGGAGTATTTTTCTCCTGCTTTTGTGTGGAGGTGTGTCTTCTGCCATCACATTATAGATATTTTAATGTAAGCCTGCAAATGGTTAGCATGGACAGGTGAGAGTAGGCCCAGAAAATAGGGCCAGTTACGTTCTTATAGGCTCAGGGATGACAATGGTTTTGTCGGAATTCAAACGGCTAATGTTCTGGGACTAAACAGATTATTTATTTTAGTCATACACTTTCAGAGAAAACCCACAGAGCATTATCTCTGATGTGTGGCATTCATAAATGGAGCGCTTTCAGCTCCCTGAACTCTTTTTGCCCTCCTTTTCTATATATATGAAAAGATGTTGGCAATAATAAAGATGAGACACAATGAAAGCTGCACGCTGGACATTCTGGACTACTGAGGATCAGCAATAAGATCTTATTTTAGCCAGAGCAACAAAAGAAAAGAAAATAAGAAGAGAATAATAGGAGAAAATGTATCTTTGGGGATGGAGATTGGCAGGGATGCCTTTTTTTTCTTCTCTCTCTGTGAAGTTGGATCCCAGATAATAGTCATACAGTGGCACTAATCCCCAAGTGTCTAATGGATGAAATGAGCTGAATTGGTATAATGCAGGATCCATCATACTGCATGAGAATGTGCTCATGTGTCACTTTCACTTAGCTGTTTATTGAGTTTTATAGGCTGCATTTATTCATTGAATCCTTTCTCATCTCTCTTTCTCTCGTGACCTTTTATTAGTTGTTAGTTGGCACACTCTATCGATGTTGCTTTTTTCTTCGCATTTAAGTTCATAGCATCATGTGGTAAGTTCATAGCATCATGTGGTAAGACAAATGTCATAACATGAGTCTAAATATAGGCAGGGATTTGAAGCTCCTGATGTGGATATAACGGGCTGCCTCCTGTGGCAGGAGTGTGTAAGGATGGCAGACGTGTGTGTGTGTGCGTGTGTGTGTGTGTGTGTGTGTGTGTGTGTCTGTGTGTTTGAGGGCGGGGTTCGTGGCAGTGTGTGTAAGTGTCATAAACCGATACAACTCAGTAAGCCTTTGCCTGATCATGGAGCATCTCTACTTTTGGTGAATTAGTGGTGAGTACCAGCATTTCTATTCTGAGATGATGATGATGATGATGATGATGATGATGAGGAGGAGGAGGAGGAGGAAATTGCCTACTTAATCCAGATGAACAGAAAATTGGACAGATAATAAAAAGTGTGAAAAAACATGAGAATAAACAGAAAAAAAACTGTTCATCTTAACAAGGCTTTCCCTCAGGAGCTCCCACAATACCATCCATATTAACCCATGCTAGTGTGTGATAGATGACACTCTTTGCTATATTAGCTTTGTCCAAACCAAGCAGTCATGAAAACAATAAACATTAGACATACATTATACCACGCTTGGGAATCATTTGGCAGGACGATCTATGAGAATGATGCATTACCTGTTTGTATTTGTGTGGCTGGGTTATTTGTTTTAATCACACTGGTGTCTTGCCTGTTTGAGCTCTTGGTTGCTGAATGCAGTAGCATTTTTTCATCTTTCCTTCTTCACTTCGTGTTAACGCAACAAACAGCCAACCTTAGGGTGCCATGCACCTTTCTATTTATTTTTATTCATTTATTTGTTTGTTTATCTGTTTATTTATCTGTTTATTTATGTATTTATGTATTTATTTGTTTGTTTGTTTGTTTATTTAAACTTATGTTTGTACCTCGAGTTTATGTATTTCATCTTGATCCCGTTAGCGAAGAAAGGTGTTTAATCCAGCCATGGCGTTCGATTACTGCTGCAGGTCACTGTTAAAGCTAACCCATGTGGCAGTGTTGCTCTGAGCACACCAGGAAGGAGGATAATCTCTCTAAAGAAGCTTAGACTTAGTGTCAGGAACATAAAGGTGGCCATGCTTTCTGCCATTCAAAACGCAAAAGCTCAGAAGCTAAGCCATTTCATCAGAACTTCTGCAGAGTTTCCATGGGGTACTAGAAGAAACGTCTGTCAGATCCTCAGCATTTGAACAAGGTCGTTTATTATCTAACCACTTCATGCAAAACGTCTATTAGCATGAAGCTCTTATGAAGAATGACAGTTCATGTCTGGCATTAAAGCCTACAGTATACAGTATACTCCAGATTTGAGCTATATGGGTCAGTATGACAAATGGATAAGCTTTATTTTGGACTTTTTATGGCTAGTCTACTAAACTCTGTGGGACACAAACCAATTTTGTGTCATCCAAAGATTTATTCTCTGATGCAACTCCTTGGCTCTGCTTCTTGCCTCAGGCAGTGTGTTGTTCTGTTACACGATCTTCAGCCATTACGGTAACGGTTCTTATTTTATCAATTATTAAAACATATGTGTTGTCTTGAGTGGATTAGATCATGAACACTGACATATTCACTACCTTGGATTAAAGTGAATAGAAATGTATTAAGTGATTAATCAACCAGATAAATGCATCTTTAATGACATGGTTCTGTAATGTGTATTTTCCTTCTTGTGTTTCATGTATTTTATTTTTTTATGTGTATTAATTTTTTAATCTATTAGTCACTACAAACATTTACAGCATTTCACAGACACCCTTATCCAGAGTGAATTAAATTTGTCTCATTTACACAGCTGACCAACTCAGGATTAAGGGCCTTTATCATGGGTCCAGCAGTGGCAGCTTGGTGGCCCTGGGATTCAAACTCATGACCTTTCAACCAGTAATCCAACACCTTAACCACTAGGATACCACATCCCCCAAACACTGAGACTACTGTTTGTGTTTTGCTTTGGCTGTTGAAATGGTTGTAGGAACGAAAGCTATATCGAGAAAGTCCCTGGTATTCAGAATCAGGTTAAATACATGCTTAAGTTTACACCAATCAGCTGTAACTTTAAAAGTATTGACATGTGTTGGAAATAGGAAAAGTGGTAAAGTGTAAGGATCTGAGTGACTTTGACAAAGCAGCAAACAGCCAAAACAGCAGGTCTTCTGGCACTTGTATTGTACTGGTTGTGTATTGTATTTTTTGTACTTTTTGTATTGTCTTGGAAATTTTTGTCTGCACTGTCTTTTGTCCTGCACTGTATTGTCTGTCCTGTTTGTCTTGTCCTGCACTGTTTGTACCAGGTTGCACAGTTGCACAGTATATATGATTGAAATGACAAAAAAAGCTTCTTGACTTGACTTGACCTACCAAAAGTGGTCCAAGAAAGGAAAACTGGTTGACTAGAACACACGGGTCATGGGTAGCCAAGGATATGCATGGTGAGTGATGGCTAGTCCCTCTGGTCTAATGCAATAGAAGTGCTACTATTAAATACAATTTTTTCTTCTGCCACTTCGCAACTTATAGGACTTATAGGATCTGCTTGTTGGCAGATACCAAGGCGTACCTTAGGGGCTCCTACACAAAATTAGGCAGGTGGTTTTATGTTATTGTTGGTATTCTTTTTGTACTTTTTAAGAGTAGATCATTCTCATTTTGCTATCTGTGTAAGGTTTGCAGTTTTTCAGTGAATTGAAGAATGCAGTTGCATAACAGTCCAGCATCTAGTCCAGCAAAAAAATATCAAAGAATAGAAAACATGGACTGAAGAAGAATTTTTTTTCTGTCAAATTTAATACACATAAAATCAAAAGAATAGAAATTAAAGATGGCATTTAAATGAACACCTATTAGGAGTCTAGCCTGTGGCCTTGTGTGCTTGTGATGTAGGCTTTTTTTCTAGCTAGTTTGAATTTTTATTATTATTTTTTTTTTTAATAAAATAAAGCTGATGATTTGGTTTATTCCCTCAGAATAAAAGGATAAGTTGATGAAGCATTTATCTCCTGTACTATACATCTTAATTTATGTAGGTGTAATTCTGCATTTTATTCATAAAGAAATCATTCATTTTATCTACAAACCCCAATGGCACTTAAGTCTGTTTTTATGTCTCACTTCTGAATACCACTCCGTCCAGGGTGTATCCTGCCTAGATGCCCGATGACACCTGAGATAGGCACAGGCTCCCCGTGACCCGAGGTAGTTCGGATAAAGCGGTAGAAAATGAGTGAGAGTGAGAGTGAGTGAGTTCTGAATACCCATGTGTCAAATTTTGGATTTCTTTACAGTATGAGAGAGAGAGAGAGAGAGAGAGAGAGAGAGAGAGAGAGAGAGAGAGAGAGAGAGAGAGAGAGAGAGAGAGAGAGAGAAAAGGAAAAAAATAAAGCAATTTGTGCTTTCATTGTAAATAGTAAAGTAACAGCTTTGGTTGGGAGAACAAAGAAGGTGAGTTAATTTAGCCTATATTCTGATTATCATCCATCAGATGGCTTTAAAGTGAACAAATGGAACAAAAACAAATGTAGAGCTTTAAAGTCAGATACCCGCTGACACTAATCTGGTCATTTAATTGCAGCAGCTTTTTGTGCCAAGGACACAGCGGTAAAGGACAGGGCCAGGCACTGTGCTGCCTCATTATGCCTATCACAGCATGGCCTAATTGAATATTGGAGTTGGCCTTGCATACGCAAGTGTGAAAAATGACTGCCTTGGCATTTTGTGGCATTTTGTGTGTGTGTGTATATATTTGTGTGTGTGTGTGTGTGTGTGTGTGTGTGTGTGTGTGTGTGTGTGTGTGTGTGTGTGTGTGTCTGTGAATGATGTGCGAAAGGTTGATATTTTTCTTTGTTTCATTAGCATTACTTGGGGTCTCAATATGCTAAGATAAGTGTAATACCTGCTCGACATGTGTATTAAAGTCATATGAAGTCGTGTCATATATTGATTTGAAAACCACACCTTCACACACTGATCTATTACATCAATTACAACAGTTATTTGATGTATGGGAAGCATCACAGAAGCTATTTAGAATTATGACAGGTTAATCAACTGCACCTTTGACTCAAGAAGTGCCGCTATGACCATTTGATGACACACAACCAGTTGAAAGCTACTAAGGACAACTACCACCCCATAATTTAGGACTGTTAACTTTTTTTTTTTTTTGTATTGCATGTTTTACCCATGATTCCTTCAATCAATTTCATGAATGAAACTGTTAAATATTTCCTATACATTTCTATACATTTCTCATTATTTCAGACTGCCACATTCATGATTCTGTCAAAGCAATATAAGTAACACAGATTATTGTTTTTTTTTTTTTTTTTTTTCTGTTATATTTTTCTACAGTGTTTTCAGAAATTCCAAGGCACTCAACAGGTATAGTTCTGGGAATGTTATCCAGTAATTTGGAGGCTAGTTATACAAGTCATTAAAACTAGATATAACCACACAAAAATTGAATAGAATCCCTTGTTGAACATTTTAACCATTGTGTCATGGTTAAAAAAAAACCTTACTAGACAATTTTAAAAAAAAAATAATAAAAATGCAAGTGTTTGATTGCGTGAAAGTTGGCAGCTCTCTTCCCCTTAGCCTTGGCTGACTGACTTGAGCTTCTTTTGCCCAGCCATATGCACATACTCATAATCTATAATTCCCAGTGGCACTAGTTAATCTCTGTTGAACGTTATTTATTTAGACAATAATCTACTGCTCATGCTGGACTAATGATGGCATCATTGATAGCATTTGTCTACATTACACACAGCCTTGCTCAAAGTTTAGCCCAGGAAGCCAGAACAGGCAGCCAAGAGTTCAAATCCACAAAGGCTTCACAAAGAGCCAAGCACTTTGTCCAAAGTTTGAATTATTTATTCAGTTTATTCCTATGCCTCATGCTTGCTTCAATAAATAATCTCACATGTATACAAACCCATAAACCGCTGCTTTGATAATAAAAACTGACCTGGAATTATATCAGGATACTCGCACAGTGTTCACAGTGAACATCCTTTCAACTCACAGAGCACTGGCTGACTTTATAGGATCCAGTCACAGAGGGTAATTAGCTACTTATTATTCCACCATCTGGTGTCACCCAGAAAAGTATGGGTTTCCATCTCAGGTTGTTTTTCCATGCCACTGTCTAATAGAGAGTTACATGTACTGTACATCTGGCTTTCTGTAATGCTTCTTATCGGCATTTAACTGGAATTTCATTCTAGTACAGAATGCATAAGTGTGTAAGTGTGTATGTGCCAATCTAACAATTTTGACATGACAGCCTCAGACCAGTTTACCCCTTTCATCTACTTTTATCCAGTTTCCCTCTTGTAAAGGATAACGTCTGGTCACCTTGAAGCTTCCATTTTCACAGTCAAGCCTAGCTACTAGATATTGACCAACCCAGCATTTGTTTTGTTTTGTTTTGTTTTGTTTTGTTTTGTTTTGTTTTGTTTTGTTTTGTTTTGTTTTGTTTTGTTTTGCTTTGCAGCCATTTTCCAACCACTTTTTTGTAACCTAATTTATAGGTAAAAATGATCACCTTACTTGAGTCTAGACCCCCAGGTCACATTATTACTGTGCATATCATCCCTTTCCCCAACCCAGCATGCAGAGTCTCCCATTATCAACTCACATCAAATCACACGGGTCACATTAACCCGATAGTAGGTTAACCCAAAAAACTGAACTACTCAGAAAATTTAGAGTGCCAGGTATCATTCAACAATGTTATCCATTCAATCCATATGATCTAGATATCACAGAGAAAATTCACGTGTTTGTTGTAGAATTTTAAAGATAATTTGCAAAATTCGCAAAATATTGAAAGTTATATAACATTCCTTCCACTGAGTCCACTGTTTTGTCCTTCAGCAGCACACTTGCTGTCAGACTCTTCCAGGAAGTAGATATGCACTATACACCGTTCATTTAAAGATGCATATATGTACTTTACATACATTTATTGTTATATAAAATGACACATCGAGCAAGGTCTATAGGCTAATGCATGTGTGGGAGAGGTAGAAATCAGAAATACGCTTTCGTTCCCATTTCTGCAGTGCTATCACTTTAATTACCAAAATGTCAAGAACAGCGAACAGGCCGCATATAGCAGCCTTCACAATATAATGGCCACTCAAATAGAAGGAGGAAAACTGCCCTTTTTTGTAATTTTCTGACTTACGTAACACCTCGCTATGTTCATGCATCTCCAAAAAAGAAGCACAATTGTTTATAAGCACTTAGAGAGAGAATGTTAATGAAGTATCGTGCAATATTCAAAAACAAGTAAAAGTATTAGTCAGAAAAGCCTCTCATGGTACATTTAACATCACTTTAGCGCGCTCTGAAAATGTCGAATATCAGACTGTTCTTCGGTAGAGTTATGTACACTGCTGTGCTTTTGAACTACTTGCAATATTTGTTAGCAGTTTATTTATATATTTATTATTATTTTTTTATTTTCATGCAGCAAATAACTTTTTTTTTTTTTTCTTATCAGACTGAGCACAATGACGTTTCTCGGCTTGCTGAAACCCGTAACCAAAATGAGGTTCTGTCTTCATATCAATCACCCAGGGACATTAGAATACATTTAATGTATCTCTGTTGGTTTTTTTTCAGCTTTTCATACTAGCCATGAAACACGTGTTCTCATGCACTTAGGATACAGTTCGTCTTTATAGTTCGTCTTTATAACGTCATTGAAAGGTACTTGTCTAAAATCTAGTGCATTAGTGAGCTATATTTGTTTCCTTGGCTCGAGTAGGGATAAGCAAACAGGAGAGCTTTTTTTCCCTATAATTCAGAGAAGTGCTTCTGTACAGCCGTACGTAAAGTACGTTTTATGTTTTCAATGACCGATCGTCAGGAACAACATACTTGATAAGTGATGTTATTTTTTGAATTACCGAGACTCGTCTGAAGACAGGGTTTTCATACAAAACTGGTGTTAACCGCTGCATTGTGCTGACAGCAGTAAGCTTGTCATGTCGAGTTTTCTGTGTACATGTGTTGTAGAAAAAGCTGCAGTATGTCCTTGATATTTTCGCACACCTTGCAGCCTGCTTTATTTAATTGCTGTCATTAATCATGAAATAAGTCCAGATCTCTATCGTTTTTCTTTTTCTTAGCAAAACACATACACTTGAGTTACGTCGAATAATGTCGCACGGTATCGGATGTTTGTATTAGAGCGTTTGAGTATGAATATGAGGAAATGAGCATGCTAGCAGACAGATACTGTACCAGTACTTTTTTAATATATCTTTGAATCAAATATTGAATGTTAATGTTTTTCATAAACTGAGCCACTAAAGTCTAAGGAAATTATTATGCTTATGATAAGGAAGATACCGTTGAGTCAGTACCGATGCATCCAAACTGCCTTTTCTCTTAAAAACCAAAGACAAGTGTCTAATATCAAATGTCAAATGTGTCACCTATCTGATGCGGAATGTTAAAAAATGTAAATGATGTAGTATTAAAAAGAACAGGAAATGTATAGCTATACTTTCTGTCTTTTCCTTCCTTTCCTCTCCTACCTGAAGTATTAGTCAGATTTGCTTTGATTGTACTGTATTAGAAATTCCAATTTTCCGACATGCTACAAGTGCTGTAAATACATCGTTCTCTTCGACTTCAGCAAATGTGTCCAGGAGAGATTTCACCTACAAGGTGATTATTAATAATTAGCACCCTTTTATTCTTTCAAGAAAGAAAAATGAGAACACATCCTGCGATTTTCTGTGAAATCTTATTGCATTAGAGCCAAGACATACTACTTCAAGTCAATATTCAGAGTAAATGCATGCTCGGCTATAGTACTCTGGAGGGGTGTGTGCATGTGTGCGTGTGTGCTTGTGTGTGCGTGTGTGTGCTGGAGGATTCGGGGTGGGGGGGTTGGGGGGTTGATGAGGCTGATAAAAGCTTAATGTGCTGTATTCAAATCCTGTTCTACAGTGAGGTATGTTTTAATTACAAAACCGTTTTCCAGTGGCTGGTGAATATGAGAATTTTTTTTTTTTCTGCCAAATGTTATCAATGGAGCTCTCATGGAGGAAAATGTTGAACCTACTTAACTACTTTAAAAGGTTTGTTCAGAATGGAATACAAGCTTCGGGAAAGAAAATATGCTAGAAAAATCATTAGGGTCAGTTTAAGTGCAGATTTTTCTCCTCAAACCACATATTCTGTACATATGATAGATCTCGGTACATATTAATATAAGGCCCATATAAAAATGTATAAATCAGGGTTTAGAAAAGAGTCGTATGTAGGTAACGGACAGCGTATGATTAAGGAAAAAAACACCATAGGGTCAGCAGTTTTAGGAGAGGAATCGATGACAGACACAGACCTTTATTATTTTATTTCATGATGTTTATTTTATTTTTATTTAATACAGGATAATTTCATATTTAAAGGTTAATTAGCAGGGTACACTGTATTTTTTACACATTTAAGCTTATATATAATGTTTTGTGTGTGTCCACAAAAAAAAAAATGTGTTTTTTTTTTTTTTTTTTTTTTTTCCACTTAGAACAGCTTTAAACAATTCTCCATGCCCAGTCTGGTTACCACTCAAGCACAGATCAATTGCAGTTAAATTTGACACAGGAAGTAAACCGATTCAGTACTTTGCATTTTGGGTTGTGGGACACAATGTTCTCATAAAGCTGAGCTGCTAAACCGTGCGAAAGGACAGAGCTGTAGACTTACAGAATTGTGGAAAGTTTTGTGAAAATTTTGATAAATAAACAAAAACAGACAATAAAAGCTGAAAGTATGAAATATGCAGAATTATTTATTTATGAAATGATCTAATCCAAATATCGATTAGATAATGTTGATTTTTTTTTTAGTGTATTCGATATAGTTGAAGCATTCATTCATAATTTACAAATATTACTGAATGATTCCTAAAAAAAAAAGGAAAAGAAATCAGTTGCTTTTAGTACAATGATGCACACACATAAATCCAAAAGTACATCAGAAACATACATTATTTTCAGTCGGTCCATCTGTCCACGCCACCTCAGCCCAGTGGTGTGATTATATAATTAAAATAATATTTCTCCGTACAACAATCATCGCACTTATTTCTCAATGAACTTTGGTAATTCAGCTGGGATAATTAATTCACTATTGTGATACCGAAACAGCTTTTTAACAAAGCGCTTTCTTCAAGCTCCTTCATCATGTATCCACTGCAATTAATTAGCAAATTAGTATTAATAGGCACATGTCCATTTGATAAGTGCAGTCTCTCTCGTGCTGCTGCTAGAACAAGTGGGCATATGCATGCCTGCCGTGAGGTTACTGGGAATTAGGCTGCTAATTAAAAGCACTGAATGTTCATCATAGCGCTGAACATCAAACTTTCCAATAACGGGCTTTAAACTCATTAGGCAGAGAGAGGGGAGTCCAAGCTGGGTATAATAACATGAATGTAAGGGAGAAAGAATGAGACAGTGCTAAATGTAGACAAATGCAGGTGTTAAACAACAGTGAGGCTAAAATGTAAATTTATTCCAGGGGCAAAAAAGAAAGAAAGGATACAAAAATCCTGGACCATAAAAAAAGTCTGGACCAGTGATGGCGTCTTAGGGTTTTGGTTATGCGTGGTACTTTATGTGAATATTTCATTACATGCATTATTGTGTCACAGATTAAAAAATGAAGGCAAAAAGTAAGACAAAGTATAATGACATACATAGTGTTCTTTATAAGGTTTAGAAAGGAAACAGACAGACGTATTTATCACAATGACTCATAAATTGGCATGCATCTGAATCAGGAAGCATTTTTTCACTGATCTACAGTATAACCTGATGTGATTGTGCCAAGCAGGCAGAGCCTATGGCTGGTTCACAGTCACTGGGGTTTCAGATAATATTGGGTTTATGTGTGGAATACATCAGTGAAAAAATTCTTCACCTCTAAAGACGAAAAATATGATTGACAGGATGTGATGTAATGGACCTAACGGTGTTTTGATAAGTTGCTAATGATGACAGACATCATAAACACATACTGCTGTACTGTAGTAATGTGGCAACTAACCAAGAAGAAAATAAATTTGTCTTTTCCATACATGTGAAATAAAGTGTGGTAAAATATTGTCCCTGTAGTTGCACAATGCAGAGAATAACAAGTACCGCATAAGGCTGGAGTTATGCTACAATTATGTTTCAATGCCCACAGCATGTATTCTGCATTCATTCGGCATGCCTGTTGTCCACATCTCAAGAATAATAAGAAACAAGGGAAATAACAGTGCATGTGTATATACACTTCAATATGTGCAGTATTGAATTGAACAGTGCATGTGTAGCAACTATTGTATGTGATAAGACAACGACATATACAATATGGTACTATATCTGGTACTATTGACATCTTTTTTTCCCAGCATGTGCCACTACTGCCGTGTAAAATTTGGCAAATGTATTCTTTATTTAAGTAAAAGTGCAATTACTCAGCTATATTCAAAACAAAAATGTACTGTTTCACATCCCACACTCAATTTAGTTAAAACTGACTTTAGCTAAAGCTAACTAAATACCTTTATTTTTAATCTCTTAAGCGTTAGCTAGAATGACAATAACTATGAGACAAGGAGTCAGCTGATGCTAGATAACAGCAGCATTAGTGCTAATCTCCTAAATGTTAGCTAATATCATAATGACTCCAGTAATATCAACCAGAATGCTAATATCTATGTGTCATTCAATAGATTAGGAATTAGCTCAAGCTAGCTAACAACACCTTTATTGCTAATCTCTCAAAGGTTAGCTAGACTTTTAACCCTGATAAAACAAGCTAGCTGAATGCTAATAGCTAGTTATCTAGCTACTGTAGCTTTATTTCTATTGTCAGTGTCATTTCTGTTAAAGTTTTAGATCAACATCTAGAGGCTGTCTAAGTTATCTAACTAGCTAGTTATCTAGCTACTGTAGCTTTATTTCTATTGTCAGTGTCATTTCTGTTAAAGTTTTAGATCAACTTCTAGAGGCTGTCTGAGGACAAAAGTCATCTAATGGCTTTTCTAAATATACAATCATAGAGCAATTTAGTGATGTTTGAACATTTAGGGTGTAGAAGGTAAAGATTTTTCTTTTGAAAAAGCATGCCGTATATAGAGACTTTGAACCTAGTTAATATAGTACCGATTGATGTCGGTGATATTAAGGCTGCCTAGCATTTGTCCCTCAGTTACACCACCCCTCCCCTGGTGCGACTACACTGACAAACTCCTCATCACATCAGTTAGCTCACTCTGAATATCTGTTTCTCATTTGTGTTGGTTTGTTTGCCCTATCAACAGTGAGGCTGGGGAGGAAAACTGGGACGCCGAAAGCTGCAAAACGCTCCCGTCGCCGGCGGCCCACACCAAATGTCTCTGCAGCAAGATTTCCACCTTCGCAGTGTTAGCACACAAAGCTAAAGACCCGGTGAGTGTCACCTTTACATTTACACTTCTAAAACCTGCAACATCTCCAAAAGCAATGAAATGATACAGAAACTTTGACTCTTTTGCACTTTTTACGTTTTGTTACTGTATATACAGTATTTTAGTGAATGCTACAGTATATTGGTCATTTATTTCTTTATTTATTTTTAAATCCGTCTTTGTTCATGGCGTCCAGCCTTAAATACCGTCATTTTGAAGCAATACGGTAGTTATTATGCTCTTTGGTTGTTATTATGCTGTCAAAGCTGCCAAAAGACTGTACGAATGTTGCTGTCGAGCTCATCAGCATCAGGAAGTAAGCACAGAGAGACGAATAGATTGTCTTTCAAGGAAGTGGAATGTGCGTAGGTGTCACATGGACAACAAGATGCTGATTTTCATGTGCACCTTTGTTGTACACACTTCACAATTTGAATAAATTATGGCCTTGCATTCTCCAGATGACATGTCTTTATTGAAAATGCCTCTACTGAGGGTCTTAGCATGCTTTAGTCTAGTTTGGTTAATGGGGGGAATTTTCAAATAACACAATGATTCGAAGAAGTTCTGAAAAAGAATCGTTAAATTATTCATTACAAGAGGATATGGATTTTTAATTGCACCTGTCATATGGATGTTGTACTGTAGGTATCACGTTGTGTTATGGGGCTTGGTAATCGGATCAAAATGTGTTGTTCTGGATTACATTTTTGTTGATGTTGTTATTGCTGGATTGAGAATACCAAAACAGATTAATGCTGTTGTGTAAGGGATGTATTTGTGTGTTCGTAATGGTGGAGGTTTTCATATTAATCATATCATATTAATACGGACCAGCATGCTAAAATTATTAGCAAGATTAACAAGACCTGCAAAGGACTTGAGCTGTTTGCCCTTTATTCTTTCTGATTAATGTCTGTACGTTTTATTGTATTGACCATCTGCCATGTGATGGACCACCCACCATACGCTCTTTCTCTCTCTCTATCTCTGATTTCCTCTTTCTCCACAAGTCACCAGTCATGATGGGTGAATAGGGGATGTGGCGGCTGACCCACTTTTGTCTATCGGTGCTTTTTTTGCTCTCTATCTGAAAGCACCTCATTAGAATGAGTGATATGCACAGCAGGGTAAAGGGATGCTGGGAGATGGAAAAAAGCCGGGAGTGGTGAGCAATGTGGGGGCGGAGACTGTAAATCCAGTAGCCAGGCATTGTCACATAGAAACTGGACCACACACAGCTGGCTAATGTCAATGCTGCTCCCGCTGATCTCAGCCAGAGAGAGGACAACACTCTAGCTCAACCACACACAAATACACACGCACACTCACACACACACACACACACACACACACACACACACACACACACACACACACACACACACACACACACACACACACACACACACACACACACATACATGTGTGCCCAGTATTCGTGTCACAGAAACTTTTCCTGGATGTCGTAAACTTCCATCACTGTGTTTCCATTACAGAAAACTTGGCTGAATTTTTTAAGGTGTACTGGGGTCTAATTTGCTGTAGTGATTATTACTGATTATTAGTTTGGTGTACTGATGATTATTTCTGATCAAACATAAGCTTTATAGAGCTTCATCTACACTATTATTGGTATTATTTTGTCATCCTGGACATTTTCCTGTGGCTCACCTGTAACTTCTACATCATTACTCATTATCTAACACGCCATTACTGAGTCTTGTTATATACCATACTGTAGTACTGTTAAATTCTCTATTCTGATTGGTCTGAAGGCTTTTATTTATTTTCTGTAACACTTAATCAGTAGTGTCAGCTGCATCAGATCTCAGGATTATATTAATGTGCTCGTTCTGTTATCGTTTCTATGGCAACAGTGAACACATATGGCAGATACTGCATGATATCTAAATATAATATTATAGGAGTAAACAGGATGCTAGCTTAGGATGCTAGCTTAGTATGTTTGGCTCATCCCTGTGCTTCAGGGGTTTCCTTTGGTTGCTCTAGGTTACTTCTCCAGTCCAAAGGTTTGCATTGTAGTCAAGTGTATGACAATCCCAACTCCAGGACTAGCTAAGGCTTGGACAAGTCTAAGACTTATATAATGAAAGCAAGATAGAAATGTTAGCTTGTGTCATTGATGAACAGAATCCTGGGTTGTTTCTGGTTTTACACTGCTTACACTTTACCTAGTATTAACAACTAACCCTGAATATTGATAATTTGACTTTTTACACTGTACATCTCTAAACTTAGAGTTAATGCACTAATTTGCATATCTGCAACATCAGCAATCATAAAGGATTAAATCAAGCATACTCCGTTTTAAATAAATAACAACTCAGCTTACATTTTTGCATCAGTGACAAAAAAATTTACAATATAAATCCTCTTTAGCTGTTTTAAGCTTCCTGACATGCTCAAAGGCAAGAAAACAAAGACAAACAGACAAAGGATGAAAGATAACCAAGACCCAAAACTTCTTAAGTACTGATTACACAACACACAGTGTTTCTGTGCCTTTGCAAAGTCATATTTCTTATTACATGTCGCTCGCTAAGCATCTAGATGTAACATTTTTACAGTGCACCATTTCACAATGTACACTTTTGCCACCTTTGTGTGGGTTTAACACTGCAAAAGTGCTGCTAGCTTCAGCGCAAAGTTTCAAACCCTCTACAAAAGCCGTGCTAACCCTATGGAGTTTAAAGCAGGGTTAGAACGATGAGAACCTGGGGTTAATTGCAGTGGGGAATGCCTTAGAGTCAAGGTCAATCAATTAAATCCAAATCTATTTTAATATAATCAAAGCGATTATTGCAGCAATTAATCAGTCAATATTTAGAAGTTTCTAGATTAGTTCTTGTGTAGTTTTTCAATACTTTTTTACTAATATCATGTCATTCATTCATTCATTCATTTTCTACCGCTTATCCGAACTACTCGGGCGTCATCGGGCATCAAGGCAGGATACACCCTGGACGGAGTGCCAACCCATCGCAGGGCACACACACATTCTCATTCACTCACACACTCTCACACTACGGACAATTTTCCAGAGATGCCAATCAAACCACCATGCATGTCTTTAGACCGATGGAGGAAAACGGAGTACCCAGAGGAAACCCCCAAGGCACGGGGAGAACATGCAAACTCCACACACACAAGGCGGAGGCGGGAATCGAAACCCCAAACCTGGAGGTGTGAGGCGAACATGCTAACCATTAAGCCACCATGCCTCCCTAATATCATGTCATAGTTAATAATAATAATAATAATAATAATAATAATAATAATAATAATAATAATAATAATAATAATAATAATAATAATAATAATAACTAGCAGCTTTTGTGTGTCATTTATTGAGCAAAGAGACCATAGTCTTGTCTAAATACTTTGCTTTAGCTGGAAGCTAAACAGAAAATAGTAGCTTTCATATTACGTCTAAGAGGTCATTATGTCTCTGTCCAATTTATTAAGCATTTCATATCTAGTTTTTTGAGCTGTAAGATTTATGACACATGAAAGTTTCTGTAGCTATATATTAGTTGTCTGTATACAGTCTGTCAGCATGCGTGTCCACTCGAGCCCAGAGTCAACCCTCATTCAAGGAGAGAAAGCTTCAGTGTGAAGCCTTGCATGAGCTGTCTAGACATGAGTGATCACAATGTGGTTATTTTCTCTTGTTTTTCCCAGATTTACCACTCTGTCTAGCTTCAGCATGCAGCTGGGGTTTAAGAAATGTCTAGGATTAAACTTTTACTAATCAGAACAGACTGTTAAATAAGGAATTGGGATTAAAATCTTTTTTTTTTCCCCACTCTGCTATAAATAGCTCAAGAAGTCAAGAAGGTATGAATCATGTATTCTTTTATTCAGCATGATTTGATTAAATAGATTAAAGCTTCACATTTGAAAAGTAAAACTGTAGGAGAGTGAAGAGCTGCAGGAATGATTTCTAATGAGTTTTGGTTTACTTTTCTTTTTGTTTTTTTTGTAAGTCGGTGGGTTTACCTGAAATATGGTCTATGGCTTAAACAAGCTCAAGATATAAACAGAAATAAACCATAAATACTTTTTCAAGCTTTACTTGACTTGAAAAATGTAGTTGCTAACATGTTGCTAACTGGAAGTACAGAAGGAGTCATTAAACGTCGTTACACTCTTGCAGACTATTCCATCATTCATATTCATCTACAAAAAAAGATATTGTCAGACAATATCAGAGTTGTTTTTATCTTGGAGATGATCACTTCCAGGTTGGCCTACAAAACTTAGGCACAATATCTGTTTAAAGTTTACAGGATAGCTTCATTTCAATAAACTGTATAGAATAGAAATTGCTACATTTCTAAATGAATTCTAATAGAAAAAAACATACTTTTGTATTTGTTCCAGCATACTACACTACAGCACTGAATTCAATTCAATTCATTTCAGTAAATTTGTTAAGCGCTTTTAACAATTTTCTCATTGTCTCAAAGCAGCATTACAGAGTTTGGAAACTGAAGAGAGAAAACGAAATAAATATATAATAATGATAATAATAACAACTTAATAATAATCATAATAATAAGAATAAGAAGAAGAAGAAGAAGAAGAAGAAGAAGAAGAAGAAGAAGAAGAAGAAGAAGAAGAAATAAGGGCATAAACAAACAAACAAACAAACAAATAAATAAATAAATACAATTAAATTTGTAAAAATTTAAATGCTACTGTATATATCTATCCATACCACTAATGATCAAGCCGGAGGCTGTCGGCAAGGAAAAACTCCCTGAGATGATATGAGGAAGAAACCTTGAGAGGAACCAGACTCAGAAGTGAACCTCATCCTCATTTGGGTGACACTCTACAGTAAATAGTGTAAATGTAAATAATGTCCCTTCTACAACAGTTTATAATAGTGCAACCGAGAGCTCCTGAGGAAATAACAGGTCATCGTAAACTCTGAGTTCAGCACAGACCTGATTGCTGATAAAGACCAGACCATACAGCTGACTGATACAAGATTGGTTCAAAAGAAGGCATGACAGTCTCCGGACGGCTTCATACACATGCAGATCAACCCCTGTCAAGGTGACCACTGGGTGACGAGACTCCAGCCAGTGGTAGAACATCAGGATTGACAAAGTAGCTCCGTATGAATAGACAATCAGGCTAGGAACTCGGAACACCGGGAGCTCGGGAGTGGCATATATAGCTCGACATAGAGACAGAAAAATTGTTAGTTGTTACTGTAATCAGGTTACGGACAATGTAAATTATGTGCAAAGTGCAGACAGGGACTCTGGAAAGACTAGCTATAACAGCATAACTAAAAGGCTGTAGCCAGAAGGCGTGACAGACATGAGGGCTTCCTGGGATGTAAAGCATTAGACCACATCACAGTCTGCAAACCTGAGCGACTTGCGAGGGTGGTAAGCCGACATCATCCAGACATCCCAGTTCACTAAACACTCTATGCCCATGAACCCTCCAGATCTACTCCTTTACCTAAAAAAGCTATTCATAAAAACTAGACTAAACAAATGTGTTTTTAGCATGGACTTAAATACTGAGACTGTTTCTGAGTCCCGAATTCTCTGAACTGATTATGCAAAAGCTCTGACAGTAGTTTTTGCTTCAAGGCATTCAGAAGGTTTTCTGTCATGGTACAGTACAATCCTATTCTATACATTATTTCTCTCTAACTGCAAGCCACATTGTGTTTTATTCCTTACTTAACAGCCCTTGGTCACTGGTGATAGGAGTTTTATGCGCTGTTTGCTTCTTGGCTGTTGACAGCCCGGATTGTTAGTTGACTTAATGACCCACTTTCCATTCATTTGACCTGAACATTGTGTGATAGCTCCTAGGGATTTTCTGGATTTTTCTTTCTTGTCTATTGTTCTACTCAGTATGTGAATGTATTCCTGCAGTTTTTATCAGTGCTGAGGGTCTTGTTCTAGGATGTAGGGTTAAGATATTTGATATTTTATCATGCTATTTAAAACACATATTGGTTTTGGTTGTTGAAGGAATACGTTTGTCCAGTATGAGGCAGTGTGCTAAATTATGTCAAGATAATTCAAATAAAATAATATTCACACTCAATAGTATATTCAATAAATACTGTATAATGTAGAAGTGTCATAATATACAGTATATGTCATACAAATTATGACTTAGTTCTTAGACACACTCTCATAAGTATGAGTAGGATAAGTATATTGTTGTTTTCTCAGAAATAATGGTATTTACATAAATATGAAATTTCTTGTGTTAATTATCTTACCAATGAGTTTTTATTACATCTGTTCACATACACCTTGATAATTATTTGTTGAGAGTGGAAAAATGTTTCTGGGAATATCTGTCGGAAATCTCTGTAGAAAAATTCTGGAAAAGAAAGTGAATGGATTTAAACTTTTCTCTGACAATAATAATTGGACATTTATACGTTTAGAAATCAGAAATAGATTTCCCAGAATTACATATTTTTATTAACATGATGACAATCATTATGAGAAATGTCCAGATGTCCATGAGAACAAATAATACCCGTTTACCCATTGTGTATTCAAAAGTTTCTAAAATCTCTTTATACTAAGTGTTATTCTTAACAAATAACATGTGGAACAAAAATTGAACCAGTTCAGTCTCCTTGTTATACAACGTTTAGCAAAAGCGTTTAAGCAAAATGTTTGAGTTTTTTTTTTAACACATGTTTAATCAATTGAGTTCATCATCATATGCTGAAATGTCTGTACAAATAACCTGCTATGTCCTGCATTTTTACATCATCATCATCATCATCATCATCATCAGAAGAAGAAGAGGAAAGAGAGAGCTTTATAAGCAAGATGGTGAGCTTACTCAGGCACATCGAATGGCGAGACTTCACAGTGAATAAATGTCCGGTTAAATGCAAAGTAAATTTAAGCAGAAAGCACTGGCTTTCTGGTGCATGTAGCCTCTGCAGTCAAAAACTGTGTTTAGTAGTGAATATTTTTTCAAATATTTTGACAGGGTCTTTTACAATTGACAAGCATTTGCAATTAAGCATTTGTCTAAACGATATGCTCGGTGTGCACGATGACGGAGACAGAGACGGAGAGATTGCACAGCATATTGAGAGAAAACAGTGAGTACATGAATAAATTGAGGAGCTTTAGAGAAGTAGGAATAAAGCAATTTGGCAATGCAGCAAACTGCTGAGTCAGCTTTCAAAGCAAATATGATCAAGAATAAAACAGCGCCACTGATTCTCCATGCACACATTATGGCTCTCTGAGAAGTGAAAAATGCTTAGTTTCACCATCAGTTATTCGAATTTAAAGCAAGGTTTATTACCAGATCGGTTGTTGAAGCCTGTTTTGGATAATACAATTCCTAATGTTTCTTTTCACTTACATTGTACAACAACGCACTAAAGTTTTACTTACTAAAAGGCCAGAATAGTCAAATATCAGAGTTACCAGACAACATTCTGCTTTGGATTAGTCTATTTAAATGTGTGTTGCAGTTGTTGCAGATTGACAAGCAAAGCTTTACCATTTTTACAAAATTTGGTGTAGAATTTTTAGGTATTTAGATATACAAACGGAACGGTTCTGGTTTATTTCAGTTTTCATGACATTCACGCTGAGTAAATTGACAAGTTAGAAAGATGTTAGTTGTTAGTAACTTGTAAACCTGACTGTTTACCCAAAATGATCTTTGCAAATATCCTACATAAGGTTAGACTGTAGACTAAATAAAAACATAAACATTTCTTATTTACACAACTGAGCTTAAGGACCTTGCTCAAGGGCCCAGCAGTGTCAGCGGTGTTCAGCTCATGACCTTTCAATCAGTAGTCCAACATCTTAATCAGCTATCACTTCCGTCTAATTTGGGTGTCGGCGTATACGAAGAAAAGCCATACAGTATATTTCTTTTTTTTTTCCAGAATTCAGTGACTACAGCATCCAATTGGTTTTCCAGACCACTTCACATGCACAATATGTTATTCTTCCATTATATTAAGGCATTATGAATTTTCAGCTAATCCACATCCAGAGAAAGAGTGTTTGTCATTTTAATAGCGCTCAATAAAACGCGTATGTTTATAACTTAGGGTTAAAGTATAAAATACATATTCTGAATATGTCATAAGTAAAATACTAGGCTGTTTTTCCAATGTGAAAACTCATCTTGGATTTTTCTTAAATTCATTAATTCATCATTATTGTGCCGTTCATCTTAGTCACCAATCCAAGGAACAGACGTGAGGTAAAATATACCCAGCATAAGTCTAAAGTTTCTCATCGTAACTTCAATTCATTCTACATTTTCTCAGACTGCAACCGACGACAAATCCATATATAACACCGGTTCTTCAAAATATGGCCTTTCATTTGTTCAATTTCAGGAACTGATTTATTCTGGTCAGGATTGTGGTGGACCCAGAACCTATTCTAGGAACACTACTCAGTTAATACACCTCACTATGGGACACAAATCCATCGCGGCACACAGTAAATTCTTTAAAAACAAAAATGAATGTGAAGCTGGAACATACAGCAAATCCACTTGAATGCTTGAAGCAGCTTGCCGCCAGGTGTCCGTGTCGTACTGACCTAAAGTTGGAAGTTAACTTTCCCAGATGGCGACTATCAATTATGTTCCACTTCTATATCTCTAGCATTAAGTTCCCTGGCTGCTACTGGAATGCCTGGTGACATTTGGAGATGGGCAATAAACAGCGCCATTAGCGCCTAGTCATTTTCCTTCCATTAGCCACGCCATGTTCAGGTCAGTGCATCTCTATCAGTAATGTTCTCTCGACGCCAGCAAAGCACTCCATTCAACTGGAAAGACCTTTACCGTCGCACCGTGAGGAACGTTTTGTACAGATCCTACAAGCACCGAGAGGGAGAGTGCGGATGCAACTCGTTTTTTATTTTTTTCAACTTCATCAAAGTGCTGAAACTTATAATATATGGTAATTAACATGAAAACAGCTCTCCGGTATCGGTCACTTGAGCAGCAGACTTTTAAAAACTAATTCAGAGAATTATTTTGCTTCTAAGTTTAACACATCTACATAGAAGGTGAAATAGAGTGTTTGGAAACATTATAAAATGTAGGAAATATTGAATAGGAATGTCTATGGATGACATATCCTGAATGCATTGTGTAATGTTCAGTCTGTGTTGATGATAGTGATACTGTATGATGGTCAACTGCTGGCAGAATAAGCAGTTCTTCCATATATTTTGATATGTTACCTACTCAGACATGAAGGCCAAATTGAGTATGTGTTGTTCTCATAAACTGAGAACAACACTCAGAGACCCCCCCCCCCAAAAAAAAGAAAAAAAATGCCGTCCTCAGGGTTCGATCGGTTGAAAGTTCTATCAGCGCATCTTCCATATCTGATGCCAGATGTTTTGCCGTGGTTACATTGAATGGTGACCTCATCTAGTCATATTGGTCGGGAGCGTCTTCTTCAGGGAAATAAAGTGATCCAAAAATTGTGATTGACGCCGTCACTTAACTGTCGTAATTAATCGTAGCAAACAAAGTTTTATTTCCAGTTTATTTTAATTATCCTAAATGTATACTCGCATCATTACAACCTTTTTTAACATATAAAAAAATAAAAAAATTAAAAATAAATAAATAAATAATGTTTCTGGAAATCATCTTGCGACCCCCCGCTGGCCAACTCCCACTTTGGGAACTGCTGCTTTACAGTAAGCATTTTATACTATTCAGGGTTAGTCTGGTACCATCCTCATAACATCAGGGACAAAGCAGAAGAATTCATTCTGAAAAGGACAGCAGTTAATTGCAGAGCACAACATGCACACGCGTACACGCATACAACACCCGCTCACACCTAGGGGCAATTTAGCGTAGCCAATCTTCCAAGCTGCATGTTTCAGACAATTTTAAAAATGTTTTCTTGCCTTGGTAAGTCTGGGCAATATGGCTGCAAAGAAAAAAAAAAAAGACTGTAGGTTAGGGTAGGCAGCCTTCTAATACCTAAAGGCATTTGTAATTTGCTGTAGTTTTGCTTTCTATCTCAAAAGGCTAGCAAAATATATGCATCCTAAGTGAACACACAACCAATTGAATTCCAAAAGAAGCAAGAAAAGCGTTTGGGTGGCTATTTTGTCAACCAGCAGTTTGTTGGTTCTGGCATTTCTTAGGATGTGCTAGTGACCTAATAATACAGCTGCTATACTGTCTGAACCCTATTCTTATACCTTATTGGAACTGTGGTATCTACAAGGCTTTGCTATTATATATAAGGTAAAATTGTTTGTCTTTGCAGAAAACTAGCCTTGGACTGCAGCAGAAAGAGAAAAGAGTTCAATGCAATATTCTGAATTATGGAAAAGCTGTGTTTCGAACAGAAGCACCGTATTGCTGACAGCGAGAGCAGAAATCTTGACCCCGTTGCTGGGAGAGTGCTGGATTAAGCTCTATGTTTAATAGGAAACAGGCAGGAGGGCAGGATTAAGCCACTGCTGTCAGGCCATTTAGTATGGATGGAGGCTTTGCCAACTAATCTTGTTTATTTTCTGCATGGGCTGGCTAGTCGCATACTATTTCACCAACGTTACTAATCTCTTTTATTTAAAGCATGCCAACTTCTATTTATTCTACAAAGGCTCCGATAATCTAGAGCATTTGCCATGCTAGAGACATGCCATCACTTCATCAGTTACACAATAACGCACGATGGGAGGTGTAGGCTGTGCGTGTATAGCGGTCATAACAATTTTCCTGTGTAACTGGGTCTCTTTGCAACGTAATAGCTTCGAGGCGTTGAGCATACACGATTGTGAGAGAGTCATCCAAGCAAAGACAAAGTCACATACACATTTCAGTAGTGTATTTGTGAAGTGTTATCTCCGTAATACCGAGACAGATAAAAAAACACACACATTTGTATCCTGCATCAGAGAATCAACCTGCCTTGCATGCTAAAAGGCTCAAAAGGACGAAGGCCATTCGGTATCTTGGGATCTGCACTGCTGACTAATCTCCCTCAGGCGTGTTGACAGATCTTTCATTCTGCGCTGCCTCAATACACACAGGCATACAAACATGTACACACACACACACACACACGCACACACACAACACACAATAAAAGGCTAGTGTCACATAGCTGTTATGTTGTTGTTGTTTTTTTTTTTTTTAAATTTCCTGCTTTTAGTATATTCAAGCCTGTCAGGTAGTGTCATGTGAATACAACACATTTCTAACACACATAAAATAAACAACTTTCTGAAAGTGTGTTCGCAGAATCTATGATGATTTATTATCAATGCTTGAGATGTTAAACCAGAAATGAAAAAGTGAGTTTTTGTTTGAGCAAATGTCACCTGCGTATTATTGTGTGTCACCTGGTATTGATTCAGCATTTAAAATACATAGGGTTATGAATCAGTAAACAAATGTTAGGGTATAGTTAAGTTAAGACTAAACTAGTTGGTTTAGAGGCTTGGCTGGTCAAGTTAGAGTTTGGGCTGGGATTACTGGTGTTTGGTTGTTCTAGCATTTAATGGAACGGTGTATATGATGTTAGGCTGATCTTGGTGGTGTTAGGTTTGGCAAGCTGGCGTTAGTCTGCTCTTGTTGGAATTAGGTTGTTCTATCTGGTGTTGGAATTTCCTAGCAGGTTTCAGATGTATAGTTACAGTTAAGATGGTTGAAGTAGTGTTGGAAGTTGGATGTGTCTAAGGTTAAGCTGACCTAGATGGTATTGAGCTGGCATTGGTCAGAGTTTGGCTAGTTGAAGTTTGGCTATTCCAGTTGGTGTCTGACTGGTGTAACTGGTGGTATGCTGGTCTGCTTGGCTGGTCTGTTGGTCTCCCAGCCAGACCATTGTGGCATACATGAAAAATGAAGCATGTTTCTTTCTCATTCTGTTTAAATAACAATTCACTAGAGACCTTTTTACATTAAACCTTTGTTACACATACTGTACTTCCCAGTAGTGTTATTGGCATAAACCTTTGCTAAGTTTCCTTCCAGCAAACCTGAACAACACTGCATACATTTAAATTGCCAATTAGATAGCTGTGTTGTTCAGGGACACCATTACTCATGCTATATTGGGTTTAGGAAAACAGGTTTGGGTCTCAGTATGATTCCAAGACACAATGATGGGTCAGCAGGTTCATGCATTGAGCTTTGGGCCTCCATCACAGTCCCAACATCCCTACTTCCCAGACTGTCATCTCTCACAGTCGTCTACTCTCTGAGCTACTTCAGCGATAACAAGTATCTTGGGAACCTGAAGGACAGCCTTACCATATGCTACAATAGTACCAGGTCTCCTGATTTTGCTCTAAGAGTCTTCAAACAGAAGGTAGTGAGTCTTGAAGGTCTTGGGCCTACTTTAGATCTCACAAGGTCTTATCCATTTCATTTCAATTCTGTCTTTTGGTTTGGGACTTCCCTCTCTGTCCCCTGCTGTTTATATTGAACAGCACCTTTTCTTTCCTCTTTCCCACTTTCTTTTTGTCATAATGAGTTATTGCAGAGTAAAAGGCACATAAGGGAGAGAGAGAGCTAGAGAGAGAGAGAAAGAGAGTGATAAACGGACTGTGGGCACTGCATGGGGCAAGGGAAGTAGGGTAAACCTGGTGAGTTGAAAATAGATGCGGCTGCTGCTCGTTAGGACCTCTATACTGCCCCAGGGACTGCTGGGATTGATGGCTATATGATGTGTTTTGTAATTTGTGGCGTCTGATTTTTAGTATGCAGTAGGAGGTGAAGAGATATGTGACACGTGCTGCAGTCTATCACACTATTTAGGCCAGCGTTTATGGTAGAGGTGCTATTCTCTCTCTCTCTCTCTCTCTCTCTCTCTCTCTCTCTCTCTCTCTCTCTCTCTCTCTCTCTTCCTCTATCATGCTGTATACTTGTTCACTGGTAGTAGTTTATTTTTAGTATTTTTAGAGAATCATTCACAGCTAATATTTAGTAGAGTTAAAGTACAGGAGTAAAATTTCAATTACAATATAATTAGCCTCATACTAGCTTTTTATTGGCTTTTTTATTCACTTCTGTCATCTGTTTGTTTTGTTTTTTTCTATTGAAAGGCCTCAAAATCTCATTTTCTTTATTCATTAGTAATTTAAATCCTGCATATCTTTCTAGACTAAGAGCTTATCGTGTAAATGATTTTCCCCTTTTGCTTTCGCTCTCTCTCTCTCTCTCTCTCTCTCTCTCTCTCTCTCTCTCTCTCTCTCTCTCTCTCTCTCTCTCTCTCATTCTCTGAGAAATTTCAGAGAAACCTGTGTTAAAACCAGAATGTGGACTAGCTACCACCGAGCCGGTTATTAGCATGCTGTGGGCATCAGGCTAAGCTAAAAGATGAAAGGTTGTGTTTGGCAGCTACTGGCCTTTCTCTGCCACCTGCAACGGCACTGCCTGCCAACTCTGCCAGCCATACTGTAGCCATGAAAGTTTTATAAAACCACCAGCTTTGAACCTCCACACCTCTCCACTAATGCACTTCCTGCTGCTTTTACTAGATGTTCTTTTTATTCTCTCTCTTTCACACGGACACCCTCTCAATCTCATATTTATTGAAAGCCGTTTGCCAGGATTGAGATTCTGTAGTAAATGACTGCACATAAGCAACAGCATTTTCAGTGTTTAATTAATACTTACAGTAATTAGCTGATGCGTTATTATTTAAAAGTGAAACCCCAAATGAACTCAGCCCTTCCCTTCAGACTTATATATAAAACAACACCGTCCATTCTACCTCTATAGCGCTTAGTTTAATCACGTGTATTCAATTTGGTAAGGATTTCTAAGGGACCAGTTACAGAAAATTCCTATCTGTCAAAGGTCTGCATATTCAATTCAGTTTTGATTGAATTTATTTATATAGTCTTCTGTAGTTAATTAGCATTGTCTCAAAGCAGATACACCTGTATGCATCTAAGAAGATATGGTGACTGCAATTACCTTATAATGCTTAACTGTTATACCATTAATGATTAGTTTGCTGGTTGTATATCATTGAATGACAGAATGAACCAATCCAACCCAATCCATCAGAATGAATCACTATCTTTAAAAAAAGAAATGACCTACCTCTTCAAAGTACCCTTAACCCCTAAGCTGTCCCCACTACAACAATAAATAAACAAATAAATGAATGAACAAGCAAACAAACAAACAAACAAATAAATAAATTAATTCATTTTCTACCGCTTCTCCAAACTACTTCGGGTCACGGGGAGCCTGTGCCTATCCCAGGCGTCATCGGGCATCAAGGCAGGATACACCCAGGACGGAGTGCCAACCCATCGCAGGGCAAACACACACTTTCATTCACTCATGCACACTACGGGCAATTTTCCAGAGATGCCAATCGACCTACCATGCATGTCTTTGGACCGCGGGTGGAAACCGGAGTCCCCGGAGGAAACCCCAGAGGCACGGGGAGAACATGCAAACTCCACACACAAAAGGCGGAGGTGGAAATCGAACATCCAACCCTGGAGGTGTGAGGCGAATGTGCTAACCGCTAAGCCACCGTGCCAACAAACAAACAAACAAGCAAATACATTTAAAAACATTAAAAACATCACTTAAAAACTTCTACTCTTGCTCGAACACTTCTACTCTGTACACGCTGTACTACTCAATTAAAAGCCTTGTATGATAGCCCTTCTAAATGATCTATCTACTAAAATAAATACATGCAAATGAAATATGAATGTTTATGGCTATAAATATGAAAGGTAAAACACATTTTCAGACGAACTCTCTGCAGCTAGTTTCTGGACTGCCTTTAGTTGCATTATTGAATACTGAATAAAATAAATTTAATTTTTTTTTTCTCTTGTTTTCTCACACACAGGATATGGGAGTATCCAGCTTGCCTTCAGTACCACTCATGGTTGGTTGTGGGGTGTCCTGCATGGCGTTACTCATCTTGTTGATCATCTATGCTGCCTCTTGGAGGTAAGGAAATCTCGAATCATATTTCCGCTAATCAAAGCTTTAATCCACAGTGGCCTCCATAAAAGTTCACCTCCTTGAATGTTTCACCATTTTGTAATCATACAAGCTGAAATTTTTGGGGTTGAATCTACAAACAATGACACTGAGCAGAGGGAAGTCAATTAAGAATGTTAAAGCTGTGATAGCAAAAGCCTTTAGCACTTATCTAGTTCATTAGTTGAATGTGGTGAAATTAAAGGACAATAGGGTATTAAACATAATATTAAATACACATTTACCAAAAATATATAAGTATGTTTCTAAAAAGGCACCAGAATTTGTAACAGAACGAACAAAATGAAGGACCTACAGTATCAGAATACGTCCAGGACAACGTACCAATCAGCGGCAAGACCTAGTGTACATAATGTTTTCAAAACGTTTTTTTTTTTTTTTGTCTGATGATCCTCAAGTGTCAAATGCCACCCTGAGAGCATCATCCCCTCAGAGAAGCATGGGGGTGGTAGCATCATGATGAGCACTTATGCAAAGCACTGCATATTGTGTATAAAAATGTGTCCTCTTCATGCATCATCAACTCTTTTATTACCCACCAAATAATGTTTAATATTGTGTAATATCTCCCCAGTGCAATTTCAGAAATGACATCTTATGTATATTAGCTATATATAATGTACAAGTGTATATACAAATAAACACAATACATAGTTAAAGTTTCTTCCTTATATCTGATAGACATATGATGTGATAAGACTTTCTTGATGAAAGATTTTCATCAAGTTCACCTGATACTTTTAGCCATGCAGGTTTTATACCAGATAAATTATTTTTGATTCCGTTCCACCTTAGATAAATATTTGAATAGGGTATTTTTGACCTGTTCATTTGAATTGAAAATAGTCTTCTGCTGAAACTAAACCAAATCAAATTTAATTTGTAGACTTAGGCAGCTTGCCATGAGGGATTTTTCAAATGGGGGTAGACACACACTGAGATAAAACTGCAATTAGATGTCTTATGGAGTAGATGAGGGACAAGCAGCATAATGTGGTGAATGCTAGTTCAGTTGTTATTGTGAAGACTCGAAACACAGCAGCCTGTGTGTGGCAGATGGCCTGGAGCGACGACTAACATTGTGTCCTGGGCACAAACAGAGCTTAGCTGAGTATTTGTTTACTCCCACTGACCATGACTCTGAATCCTTCACAGTGTGGTGACTCTACTAAATGGGGATTTAAGCCAATCCACTGCAATGCAAGGCCACAGAATGTACAGTGCCCTAGGCAGGCCCAGCACAATTCACCATTTCCTGATAGGGCTGATAATTGCCATCTCTATACTCAGGTGTATTAGGTGGGAAAACATCTGACATATCCAACATTATTCATCATCACATAAACCAGTGTGTCAACAGCAATCTGATATTTCAGGTCTTTGACTCTGTCATGGACTTAATTGGGACTGAATGCTGTATAATTAGTAATAAGTACAGTACAAGTTGGAAAAAATTGCTTTAAAAAAATCGCTAAATAGAATAGATAGATTTAAGTGTGGTAGATGTGGTAGCTCAGTGGTTAAGGTGTTGTGCTACTGATCGGAAGGTCATCGGTTTGAACCCCAGGTCCACCAAGCTGCCACTGCTGGGCCCCTATAAAAGAATAATAGAGTCCTTGTATTTATAAAATTGTCATTGTTTAGACTACATTCAAATGATATGAATTTGACTAGTAATGAAATTATTGTAGCTACAGAATTCTTGTAGTTATGGAGTTTAAATTCTGAGTTTCTCATATGTTTAAATGTAAGCCATAAGAGATCGCTGATGCAGCTTTTAGCCATTGGACCACAAAAATCTGAAAAATTGTTTCCTTCTGTATTTAGACAATTGGCAAAATAATAATAATTAAAAAAACATTGAAATACACATCTATTTAATTTAGCTTTTGCATAATAATTTTGTCTTTTAGTATTATTTTTTTTGTGTTGTATTTTCTTTAATATTATTATTATTATTATTATTATTATTATTATTATTATTATTATTATTATTAGTAGTAGTAGTAGTAGTAGTAGTAGTACTATTGTGATTTACCTTTTCTTTGTTGATTCGTATTGTTTTTGATTTGTTACATGTTTTTCTTGGATTTTTTTTTAATCTTTTAAGAGTTTTATGTTTTGACATGTGAAGCACATGTATCATGTATTATTATTATTATTATTATTATTATTGTTATTATTATTATTGTTATTATTACCATTGTTATTATTATTATTATTATAAATAATAATAATAACAATGATAATAACAATGATAATAACAATGATAATAACAATGATAATAATAATAATAATAATAATAATAATAATAATAATAATAATAATAATAATAATAATAATAATAATATTGCAGTAGTATATTAGTGGTTGTGAAATACTTGTGAAAAAGTTCCAGAATTCTTTCCAAGCCTACAATACCTGAGACACTATTGACCCATGTATTACTGCTTTTCCCAGACGTCTAGGCATGAAAACATAAAAAAGCGGGGTATTGATTCATTGAGGAGAGCCATTGTACTGCTGCACAAAGCCTTTTTGGCCTTGTTGCCCTTAAATGCATTTGTATCTAGAGCCACATATAGGCAGGATAAAGCACACTTTTTTATTTAAGGGAAAGATGATCCAGAATTATTGTTGCTGGTGGTGAATTAAAACTGTTATGCTACAGCCATCATTTAGAGCTCAATTGTAAAAAAAAAAAAATGCTAAAAGAAACAAGAATTCATTTTAACTTTATTATGTTTATTTTCCTCAGGTATATTCGCTCTGAGAGGTCCATCATTTTGGTGAACTTCTGTCTGTCCATTTTGGCCTCGAACATACTTATATTAGTGGGACAGTCTCAGACACTCAGCAAGGTGAGTGTGTGTACAGTATACATTACGTGTGCATGTGTGTGTGTGAGTATGTGTGTGTGTGTAGGATTGTGAATGTCAGAAATCCAACTTCAAGGTTATTCCAAATCCAGGATGTTAAATGTTTAAGAAATAACGTAATTCATTACTTTAATGCATATCGTAAATCTATTTGCAATTACAATTAATGGTTAAACCTATTAATGAATGACCCACAGTGGGATTAGCTATTTATACTTAGTGTATATTCAGTGGTGTGAAATGTCTCCATAACAAGTTGCATGAAAAGCATATACAATAAGAACAGTTGACACTTAAATAAAATTTAAAATCACTTCGTAGAAAAAAAAAAGTGTTCTTTGGACTGCTATAATATATACTTAACAGCATTACAGCTCTTTCATGCAATTTGCTCCATAAATATCATGCTTTGACCCTTGTCTAGACCTGGAAAGAACTAACTGAAAAGCAATTAGCACAAGCTGGTCCAGATTTAACCTAGCTTTAAAAATCTGTCCATGCACACCGGTGACAGCAGCGCAGTGACACTCCTGCACAAATTAATGCTTTTCCCTGCCTGTCAGAACATTCTGAGAGATACAGTCTCAGTGAAAACAGCAAGTTGAGGGAGGATGTTTCTAGATCTGCAGCCTTATCGAGGGCTCTCTGGGTCAGCCACATGTCAGTGATGTCAATCACAATGAAAGGTTGGGAGTGTGAAGTAAGAAGACCGCAGCCACAAAATCAAAGCAGATACTCTGGGTTAATACAGAAAACACAGAATGTTGAAAGACACACAGCTTTTACCTCAGGTGTTCCTTTTCATTCAAATATAATATTTGACTTGTGAAATCCAGACCATAGGCTTTTTTCTTGTGCTACTCGGGATATATTTTCAATTTCTTTACACCTCAGAGCTGTTCTTTGTCTCGAATCAGTTAGAATGTAGTGATTAATTTTCTATCGTGACACCTCTCCGGTTGTGCTTCTGTCTGCAATTCGATTCTGTTCAAATTTAAAATTGAAATATGGGTTTTTTTTCTTCATGGTAAAAACTCATTCTGTCGTCTTATATGTCTGGTTCTTCTCAAGCTTTCTTCCTCATGTTGTCTCAGGGAGTTTTTCCTTTTCCCTGCCACCCTCACCTCGGGCTTGCTCAATAGAAAAAAATTCCAAACTGAAATACAAATATTTATTTTTTTTATATTCAGTATGTTTATATTTCTATAAAGGTGCTTTTGCGAGGATCTCCATTGTTAAAAAGTGCTATAGAAATACATTGAAACTGAAAGCATAGAT